>NW_028278877.1:0-163265 GCF_059751315.1 Micrasema longulum
GGTGTAAAGTGGCTACTTAAACAAGGCAATGACAGGTCATAGGTCCTGTAGATGCCTAGACTTCTATATTGCCTTTTCTTAAATATTCTTCATCTCTATTGTACTTTGAGTGTTTTTAAATTAATTAATTTATTTTATGTCGGATTTTTACAGCTATTAAATAGAATATAAGAAGAATAATATTGACACTACTAGAGCCAATTAAAAACATCCACTGAAAATCTTATAATACATATTACAGTTTACATAATTGTACATGTTCGACGCCTAAATTCATGTGTGTGTATGTTAATATTTGTTTATTTGCGTGTGCGAATGAATGTGTGAGGGTGCGTGTGAGTAGGTGCGTAACTATAAAAAATAAATATAATTTAATATGTGTATTTATATACAGGATGTTCTTTAAACCCTGTAACATCCAAAACTACGATGATCAATATGAACAAAAGGACATATTGGCACATTAAAATAAATTTTTAGAACGACTAAAATTAAAAAAAATAAAAGATAAACAAAAAACATTTAGTTGCTTACTCCTGCAGGGGTAAAACGAAGAGGGGGGAGCCTGATACACTGTCAACCGTACGTCCGCGCCCTCCTCGCTTTTTCCCCGCAGAAGTAAGTAACCATTTGTTTTTAAAAATATTTTATTTTTAAAAACTATCTTCGTTCTAAATATTTCTTTAAATATTATAATATGTCTTCTTGCTCATACTGATCATCGTAGTTTCGGATGTGACAGGGTTTAAAGAACACTCTGTATATATCATATATATATCTATTTATTCCAGTAAAATGGCAACATAGTGAAGTGCCTATTCTACCGTATAAAACAAAATTTTATATTTGAAGCACTTATGGTAGTCTTAAAATATCCCGCCATCGCTCGAACAAGAGTGAATGGATCCACCCTGCAGTGGCTTGGAGAAGCGCGTTATTAGAGCTTTTTAGGCGTTCCCATAAGAACACAGAAGTAGGGCAGCGGAGGTGTTTACTCGTCCAGCTGTGAATATTTCGCAGGCACTGCAGTACCTAGGCAGTCCAAATAATTGCTGCTTGCGTATAATTGTTCCATAGTTCCGCTGTATACATGGACGTCAAATACGATGTAAAGATCATTTTCTTCACTTGGTCACTGCACTGAAAGAAGCGTCTTGCTAGCATAGAGGCCCTGACATTGATGGCTCTTCTCCGTCTATCTATGTCCTGATCATCTCTATAATCATCAGTCAGTATGTGCCCTAGATACTTGACTTTTGCAGTTACTGTTAAACTGTTGTTGTCCAGGTATACAGGTGGTGATAGGTGCACGAATTCAGAAAATGACCTCTTGTGTTGAAATAAAAAGGGTATAGGAAAGAGCTTATTCAAAGGTTTGATTATAAAATATAAAAAAATATTTAAATTTATTTCAACAGAGAGGGAAAAGATTTTTGAAAAGGGAATATGGAAGTCTAGGCATTTACAGGGCTTATGACCTGTCATTGGCTGGTTTCCCTTCTCAAAAATATTTTACCTCTCTGTTGAAATAAATTTAAATATGAATTTCCCTAGGGAGGAAATCCAGCCAGTCTGCAAGAATTTAGACATACTCAAACATTGTCGTATAAAAAATGATTTATACCTACTCTAAAATCCTTTTTTTTAAAAATTGTTAAGCAATGTCATAATTGTATTTTTAAAAAGGTATGAATTAGTGTTATAAAAAAAGTAAAATTTTATTTCGATAAAATGAAATAAATTAAACACAGTTCCCGGACTATCTGAACTTCATATAACAAAAAAAACTACTAATATAAGCTATGGTTATTTTTCCGATACAGTGTTTTATGCGCCATTTGGTGCAAAAAGGCATAATAAATGAACTGAAATAATATTTTTTAGTATTTGCAATCTTACAGTTCACGTTTATATTTAAATTGTTAATTTATACTCATTATCAGTAACCTATCTGCATCTAGTTGTGGTCTAAAGTCTTATTAGTTTTACGTTTCAGGTTTCAATCTAGGGATAATGATTTAATTTAGTGTTAAAACGCCCTTTTAAATAACTGTTTTTAGTCAACCGTGTCTGAAATAGAATTTAAAATATCATTTGAAAAGTTAATCGAGTTTAAAGCAATAAATGCAAGTAGGGTAGTTGAAATAATTTTTCGGTTGTAATCAAATACTTATGTGTTATATTAAAGATGCGTCGAAAAATATAAGTAAGCAATCAATGTGTTTATAAACTTTTTAGTTACAAAACAACAAAACAAAAAAAAAAACAAAAAATCAGACGTTTTTGTGTAATTTTCTTTTATATAATAATTAGATTCATTTGTATTTGAACGTTGCCATATTTCATAACGACTGAAAGTCAAATTATGAAATTCGCTTCGGTAAGTTCACAATGATTGAGTCTGAAAAAATAATCAGACTAATGAACTGAATAACGATATTTTTTGCTTAGGGTAAAATCGCCTATAATTATTATTATTACTGTTGCTTTATGATCCAACCGTTTTTTGCAGAAACGAGAAAGAAAATATAAAGACATTGAGTGATACAAGGGATATAATAAATATATTAAAACGTATAGATAGTGACCACTTAACCCAGCTGATGACAGACAATAAATTCTGTAATTGTCCAAAATTTTATATTCTCAACAGCTTCATATCTGTTTATAAAATATATAATATACGTTAAGGTACAGGGGTTCAAAGAAAACATTTAATTATACCAATGTATTAAAAATAAATATTTAACGATATACAAAGCGTTCAAAGTAAATATTTGGGGTATTCATATAAGATACTAGAAGTAAATATTTAGTATTATAAAAGTTATTCAAATGAAATATTTCGCAATAAACAAGGCATTTTAAGTAAACATCCAACGATACAAAATTAGCGATATATAAGGTATTTAAAGTAAATATTTTGAGAATAATGTGGTATTTCAGAGAAAGTTTAAAACAAGGTTTAAGAATAATATTTGAAGTGTTAAAAAATCAATTTTAGAATAAAAAATGTTCTAAGCAAATATGTCAATTGAAGACCATTTAACGTGTTGATTTTTTTCGTAATAATGTAATTAAAGCTACAATAAATACTTTTTAAGTTTGTTTTCAAAAGGCAGAAAAATATACGATCTTTTCTTCTTTGAACCATTATGAACCGTTTTCATGAATAATTTTAGATTTCGTGTGACGTTTAATCCCTTTAAACGGAGTCGATACTCTTGAATGGCTCCGGAATCGGAAATCAACCCTAAGGGATGGGTCGGTCCAGCAATTTAAGCCTTTTAGCTTAAGTGCACTGTGAATGTAAACGATTCTTTAGATAGAACAGAAAATAATAGCTTTTTAACAAAAAAAAAACTATGGTTTAAGTTGTAAGTGTTTTTTGGCGGTTCTGATCGAAAATGTAAAATGTAATTGTTCAAGGGCCATACTCAGATAATATTTTTCAAACACGATATTGCAATTGCTTGCCATGAAATTTAATAAACTCTCATACATGTATTTTTTTTAAATATGTAACTTCGTTCTACAGAAACGATTTTTAATTATATTAATAATAATATGTACGTAGTCTAATTCCACTTTTATTTTTATTTTTTTCCAGTGACCGGGTTTCGTCGTGACTGACATCGTCAGACTGGACTATGTCGGTTACGACGAAACCCGGTCACTGGTAAAAATTTATAAATAAAAGTGGAATAAAACTAAATACGTATTTTTATTATTATAATTCAAAATGCAGTTCCACCAAGAAATGTCAGTATAAAAACTCGTTATAGTCACGTTTTCATAAAATTTGCAAAGTCGAAATTGGGATTTATTTTTTTCATTAAAACATATCACATCGGGATTAATTGTTAGAGAATAAGGGTACCATGCACGAGATTCTGGGTTCGATACCTAACAATATAAAAATGGTACACTCATTTGCAAATGTATAATCCGGCAGTCAAAAAATTACATCTGATGAATGAAGAAGAGGAAATTTTGTAAGTTTTTAATTCCTATAATAAACATATTACGTTTTTTTAAACTATTTTCATTAACATAACTACATGTAACAAAAATGAGTTCTGACATAACATAGTTATGTTAAAACATAGGCGGAGCGATGAATTTTACATAGTGCGTAAGGTGGACAATAAAACCAGCTAATGTCGGCCATAAGCCTTGCGAGTGCGTAGACTTCCATATCCCCTTCTTATAAATCTTCTTTATCTCTGTTATAATACGTTAAGTAAAATAACATGTGTTATATATGATTGCTTAATTAATGATTGAAGAATGAAATGTTTTTCAATTAAACGTCCACTCTGGATGAGCAAATATAATTATTTGCGGATACTTTTAAAAAATATTTGGATTGCTTGATTCCAATCGTGTTTCACAGTATCAATATTTGCTAGACTGATTGAAAGTAAATCAGAAAAAAACATAATAAACAAAAAAGGACGTTAAAAACACGGATTCCTTCAAAGTAAAGTTGAAACAGAAAAATGTGATATTTGTCGAGAGAGGCAGTATTTCATACGATTGATAAAGGATAAGCATTTTTATGGTTCACGTGATTTAGCATTACGTTTGAAAAATAAAATAAAACATAGCATGATGTATCCTTAACACGTTAAAAAATAATAACAACGTTAAGAAGAATATTCAGAATGCTCTGATTATTTTATCCGCCTCGTAGAATATTGGTCAGCGCGTTTGCCTACCATGTAAGAAGTCAGAGGTGCAATTCCCAGCATGGTTGAGACGTAATATTTATTAACTCTTAAAAGACTGTGGTAAATAATTCCTTTGCGCGCGGTGATGTAACATCGTGTTACCATTAGCAAAAGACGGAATATTCTAAAGTTTGGATATTTGAAATAAAAAACATGGAGATATACTGTTTAATAATTCATTTTCCATAATTTATAAAAATTAACATATAATCCCTTTTATAGCAAAATACATTTAAAATCATACATACTCTGGTTATCTTACATGCGTGCTTCTCCTATCATTGTCAACAGTCGATTAAATCTGTTTCACACAAACATCGGCTACAGAGCAGCGCCTCTATCTTCCTTGTAATGAGTTCTATATTCGTGCTCTCTTTTACATATATTTATGGCTGTATTGCCGTCACGTTCATTATTTCATTCATTTTATTAATTTATTTTTGTACCACAACAGGCCAGGAGGCCCAATAACAGCGGTGAATTACATCACAGAACACTCAGGCTTGAGAAAAATCACATTTTAATTTTTGTGTTCTCACCGGGAATCGAACCCGGAACCTTCCATGCGCGAGTCAAGCGTCTTGACCTCTACACCACGGAGGCCGCACGTTCTTTCTCCGCATAGCAAGTATAAATATTTTTTGTATTAAAATCCTTAATAGTCATACGAACTTTACTTTCCAAATCCGGCGTAAAAATGTCTATTCTATGAATGTAAAAAACACAATTTCATCATTTAAAAAAATAAGAGCGATATATCAAGTCTTGTATCGTATGTAGACTAGTGTGACATCACAGTCACACAAGAGTTAAATATGTTATTTCATTTATTATTACTTACTTACGATTACATTCGCTTCATATACCAGTCCAGGGACTATGAAAATATTTTTGTGTAAAAACACCTTTTTTAAATAAATAAGTATTGGCAGCCATGAAAATCGAACCCGAGACCTGTTGCATAATAGGTAAACGCGCTGACCAATACACCACGAGGTCGAGTAAAAAAAAAACACAGATTTAATATTGTAAATAAACTAACCCAATTTCTAACAATAGATGTGTCTAGTTTTTTCCATAGTGGGCCAACATGTATGCAAATGGAATATTCGTGCCATTCATATTTGGAGTCTACCTTTAGGCAAACTGGTGAATGTTACACAGTGCGTAAAGTGATCACTTAACCCAACTGACGACAAATTATAAGCTTTGTAAATGTTAAGACTGGCATATTCCAGTTTCATCTGTTGGAAGAAAAACCATTATTTTTAATTAATTACTCAAGTTCCGAAGACGATCAATGATAGTGTTTTTCTATAATGTGACACCCTACCGTAAATTCGAAAATTCGTTTACTTGAAATATTTTTTTTTAAAACCACATTTGATAAAATCGTAATACGATATTTAATTTTTAAAAAATTCGTGTTAAAATCTTGAATAAAAAAAAACACTTTTTATTTTTTTGTTAATAAATTAGCATTCATACAACAGATCATGAACGTTGCTTATATTATGAGACCTAACTTTACAGTGTGTGTGAATGTTTAATAACATTTTGTAAATGTATTAGTGGCTGTCAGTGAACCAAGTAATCATACAAATTTCGTCTATGTAAGCGGGAGGAGTATAATAATGTAAATGAATAACTTATTGTTACACACAAATAAAAAAAATATTGAGTAAGCATTGAATGCACTGTGCGTATTTATATCAAAATTCTGATGCGTATATTTTAATAATAAAAAGTAGATTTTAGGTTTTAAAATTATAAAAAAGCTCATATATTTTGCTTATCAGACAGAAAAATAATATTTGATATATGTTGAGGGAGGCAGAGTTTTATATGATTTATAGATAATGATTATTTTATGTTTAACGTAATTCAGAATTACACTTTAACATCAGGAACACATTTTAAAAATTGGTTTATGAAGTGTCCATTAGTAACATGGAGCATTGGAGAGACCGTCATTACTTAGGGATTATGTCATCCTAACTTTGAAGCTAGCTGATTTTACGTAGAAAGGGTATAAGCTCATCTATAAAAATGGGATTGTAAAACTACGCGAATTATACGCTTTTGGGCAGGATCTTTAGATTAAGTGAATAATCGCACTTTGCAAATCCATCGCTTTTCAGTGAAATAATGAAAATCTGGCTTAAATTTGAGTTAGGTTCTTGTAACATTTTATCTGGGTTTATAGAGTGCACAAATAATACTTAAAATGAATTTATTTTTTTGGTTTTCGATAATATTATATAAACTATTGAAATTAGAAGCAGGTAACATATTAAAAATATTGAATCTTTATGTGCGTTGCAAAAAATACAAATTTTATGTTATTGACGGGAGACCCTTAAGCCCAGCATCCACCGGCAGCTGTTATAAGAGTCCCGGGGGACTCTCTGTCAGCTGCGCAAGTTATTATAAATTAGTGTTTCTAAGGAATACAAACTCTATGCAGATTAAGGAGAGGGGAGGGGGGTGTATGAACAGAGGCCAACCCGAACAAAATTTCATGTCAGCAAAAAAATATATTTTGACTTGTTCACGCCCAAGACAGTCGCCAACGCAATGTATTTTATTTTCTTACGCAGTCCTATACTTCGCTTTACATACTTAAAAAAACCCATTTAAACCAATGGGCGTCCAGCTCAGAGTATTAACTCAAACAACAAAAAAGAATATGATTTCAGAATGGTCAAATATAAGTGTTAAAGTTCTTAACTTAATTTCTATAGAGACTGGCGACTAGCGTTCAATGACTTTGAAGTGGTTTTTATGCATTAAGAGTATTATTTAAATTATTTTGTCTGGGATTTGAAGATTTTAGTAAAAAGTTTTTAAATAAAATGTTTATAACATACGCAAGAAACATGTCAGAAAATGAATTTTCATATGTTATTGCGTTAGTTCCTGTTTTTAATCTTATGGGATTAAAAAATAAGAATTTGAGAATTCAATACCTTAGATACATATTTAACTATCCATAAAGAATTAACAGTTTGATCATCAGTAATATTGCTTCTGTTGGAATTATGTAAAGTGGTGTTTCTAATATCTGACTCTTAAAACTATAAAAAAAGTACATCATTTATTACATTGATCGTCCAGTTTTCCAAAAAAATAAGGTGTGAAATAACATCTAAAAAATACCTTATATAAAAAATATTTAATTAAATATACGACTTTACTCAGGCTTTACAATAACATGTTAAGAAGCAGTTCGATTGTAGTGTTCCTATGGCAAAGAAAGCCATGAAAAAACGTGTCAGCTCACTTTTCAATCGATGAAATTTACCGGCGAAGTAAAGTGTCGTTTTTGTATAAACCACTTTTATAAATGTAATATTATATGTTAACCGGTTTTCGAACACTTGCTCAGATGTAAAAATATAATGAAATAATTATGACATTTTTTTAAAAAGGAAAAACATAAATATACACACACATATTTTAAGAGATTCAAAGAAACGATGAAAAGAATCTTTAAATAAAAAAATAAATTTGAGTCAATTTAAAAACATCTTCAAAATTAATGACACATAGTAAGAACAGCAATATATTGATTTTATATACACATATAACATGGTCAGTGCATACTTTGATTAAATTGAAATAATTCTCCAATTAATATTTAAACAATCACCTGTGATTTTCCATGTGATATATTTGAATTATGCAGAGTTCAATTTGGTGTAAAGTGTTCGAAAACCGGTTAACATATAATATCTCATTTATAAAAGCGGTTTATACAAAAACAACACTTTACTTCGCCGGTAACCATATGTTTAAACATAATCTGCAAATTCAGATCAAACTTAGCCTAAACTACAATTATTCTGCAAAAATTCTGACTAATTTACAGTTCTTTGTTCATGTATTTAAAGTGATAATACACTTAAATACAAATATACATCTTTTAAAATACATAAACAAAGACGTGTAAATTAGTAAAAATTTCTGCTGAATAATTGTATTTACTTTATGAAAACTGATGCATCTATAAAAAATGTTTAATTGAACTGTGAATTAGTTGAAAATAAAACAATAAATGATTAAACAAATATCCATAAAAAAATTCAATTTTTCATTTTTAGAGCGAACACTTCTATTGTTCTCTCTATTCATTGAAACGAGTGGAAAATATTTCCTATCTTGGCAATTACCCTAGCATATAAATTGAGAATTCAGTAGCGATAAGGGATGTGTATTTTCACGTAATACAATGGGGTCATAGTAACCGGTAACGAGCTCCATTATAAACAGCATTGTAGGTTAGTGATTTTTTTATTAGGGTGGTATTCATTAGAAACTATTGTTAACATATTCAATACTATATATACATCCTGGAGGTTAACAAGGGAGGTAATAACATAATTTGTCAAGTATTTTCGTTCAATGAATAAAAAGTAGTGTTTTAAATATAAACCTTAACAGATTATACGTAGATTGTTAGAAATATTGCCTTTAAATATATTTAAAACAAGGTCTCGTCAAAATAACCTATAAATAATATATAATATTGTATTGGAGCATTACCATTCAATTGTGAAGATAATTTTGTGAATGTTACCTTTAAATGGATGGTAAGTAGGGTGATGAAAATATTATCTTAAAATAGATATTCATTTAATTCTTATTTTAAACCGAGTTGTGGCCCCGTGCCTAGTATCGCGGACTCGTGGATCAGAGGGCCAGGGTTCGCACCCCCCTATACCACAACTTGGTTCCCATTTTCTAATAAAAAGTTATTTACGATTCGTTGAAATGGCCCCAAAATTTAAATACTGTAAATCATAAGAGAGCAAATATTTATTTAAAAAAATAAAAAAACAACAGTTTTTTTTCTATATATATACATTAGGTGCAAACCGTGCTAAGGCATCCATTTACACTCTTTTTTTACGTTCCTATTTTTAACACTTGGTATTTAAATAAAACATATGTGCATACAAAAATATCACACCAAGCCCAAGAGGTTTTTTTCATTTTTGGTTTGGTATTTCATTTTGTTTTTTATCCGTTGTACTTTTCGTCTCTCGTGTATTGTTTATAAAACATTTTTGATACATAAATAAAGAAAATAATTTTAAGTGAATTGAAAAAAATAAAATAGGTTTTATTGAAATAAACGGCACATAGTGCCTTTTACACATTGGTTGCATATTCAATAAAATACAAACATGTAAGTGAAATTATAAGTCAAATATAATAATTTAAACAAATAAATACCAAACAGTTGCATACACATTATTTTTTTTAAAAATAAGATACACAGTTTAAAAGTTATATAACCAGTTATAAAAATATTGATAAAAAATAACATATTTGGTCATAGAAATATTTTGAACCTGTAAAAAAAACTAAGAAAGCAATACATATCAATAGCGAAATTGAAACAATGTTAAATAACACTAAACGATAAAAAAAATGTATGAGTAATTAAAACTACTGCTTAGGTAACTAGTATAAATATACATAAAAATACACGCTGATACAAAAAATTCATAATACTCATAATAATCAAGAAAATAAAACTTTTTAAACTTCTTCTTGGACCAATTGGTTATCTACAAGCATTTGGGCAAACTCAAATATTGCCTAGAGCGTGAAATCTATTGATGTCTTTATTTTTACCACATAAAGTCGAAGTATTGTTGCCACAATATTGGTAGGTTTGCCGATATTACCATTTAACGGATCATAAGAAGATTTTTCAAAATATTATTCGTAATTACATCATAAGCTTAGTCGAAGCCTAAAAGATGATAAATTATTGATGTATTTTCACTCACATAAAACTATAATAAAGTCCATATAACATACAAAGTTAGTATTTATTACCGTCCAAAAATCGAGTAATCTAAATTTTCAGTATGACAGAAATTAATGAAGTTTTGTTAAGAGTAATGAAACAATGTTTCAATATTTTATTATTCCTATTGGTTTATAATTGCAGTGTACTGTAAACCACTGGGTGCGAAAAGTGGAATGATGATGATGATAAGATTAAAACTATAACTAGTTTATTTACATAACATGCTATTTGTTATTTATGATGGCGTTTAATTGAAAAAAATAAATTAACGTCTATTTTAATTACGAGCTTTAATTGAAGCTGTGCAGAAGGTTTTGCAACTGTTATCTTAATAAAACTTGGCACCTGTGCACAACATCCCCTGTATAAATAATCAGCCACTACAGTTTCTTTAAACAAGATTTTTTGCATAAATTTAAGCAAAAATAATGTTAATTTCTCATTTCAATAGTAAGCAGTCATTTTGAACGTAAAAATATGATACAATCATTTAATATTATCGAAAATGAAGCGACGTTTAAAAAATTAAGTAAGTATGAAGTACATTAGAGTTGTTTTATTTATTTTCTTACATTTTTATTATAATTAATAAAAAAAATATGACAAAAACACAGTTTTAAACACTATCTATATAAATTACATTAATAAATATCACCATTTAAAAAGATTTAAGTAATATTTTTTCATTGTGACAATTTTAGATTTGCTATTCAACTTTTCGTTCCTTAGTTCATAAGGGAGTTTATTCAATTGGGAATGGCCAATATTTTCCCGAGACTTTTTGCCGAACTTTGTAGAGCGAAATTTAGGTACATGAAGATTTTTTGAGTTTCGTATATTAAGTTTGAGAATATTATGATTAAATGTGTATTTTAAATTTGTCCAAGCAGAAAAGTCAATGATATTTAAGATGTCTCGGTGATGTCATGCAGTGGCATTACCTTGAAAGAAAGTATTTTTGTCTGTTGGTAGATACCCTTGATATGGGAATCCCATTTCTGTCCACGAATGTTTCTCAAACTCCAAGATCTGATTTTTGGTGGCGAAATCCCATAAACACGATAGAAAGAATAAGTGGAAATGGATCTAAGCGTAGTAGATGGCAAACAAAACGGGGCAAGGAAGCAAGCCACAAAGTCTATGAAATACGTCAGTTACGGGTGGTATTATTTATTTTACATTATCAAATTGGTTGCTTCATAAAAATTTTGAGTCAATAAATAGTCCAAAGTATTAAGTAACATTAAACTATTTTATTTATTTTTTAAACTTTTTATTTGGCAACACTTAGCAATATCATAAATATATACAAAAGTGGACCAAGGGTTGACCCCTGCGGAACTTCACAAGTTATTCTACCTAGACCACTGGATAATTTTCTAACTTGATCCACGCAATATCTTTTAGTAAGATAAATTCAAAACGTTTCCAGAGGTATGCCAACTATTTTCGTTAAAAATTCGAACAAGAAAATCACGTTCATGAGAATATGATTTTTTTATAACACCTACTCTTTTGTTCATAAATATTTGGACAAATTAATAATATTGTTATTAAACCAACTAGTGCAAGAAGAAGTAATAATAATCTACAAATAAATATCTTCACAAAAGTAAAGGTTTCAGCTCTCAAACTTCCCTAAAATTATAAAATGGAAGAATTGAAAAAATATGGGTGCTAAAACATAGGCTTGATAATGAACGATACAAAGAGTGTAAAGTAGCCATTCATTTATATTGTAATTTGTTAATATGTTCATACTCTTTTATTATCTATTTTCCATAATAAATAACAATAATCGTATATTTTAGGCCTGGTTTAGCAAAATGAGACTTGATTACTAAAAAAAATACGAGAAATATAGTATATTATTGTATTTTATTTAAAGTCAAGTGACATCAAACTACATAATGCCTTGACGATTTAAATTAGCTGTCTTAAAGCGGAAAGCAAATAATAGTTGACGTAGCTGCCATCGGTTTATCTAAAAAACTAACCAAAATCTTCAGAATTTTTCTACGAAAACTCGACATCGTACCTTTAATTAAAACACAACCAGGCTAGTATATAATGCCATGCCATTTAAATGAAGGCTTATGAGTCTTAGTCCACGGAGTAAATAGGGTTAAGCTAAGGTCGTTTCCTCCCCTAGAGATGGGTTTGTCCCCACTAACACTTCACGGCAAGGGGTGCCAACAAAGACTGTGGAAATTGCACCGGTGCAAGCAGTTTCCAATCTAGAGCTTTTGATAGACTTCTAGTGAAACTATTACCATCGTAACTTTACCCGTTCTCATATGCGATTAAAGGACCATAAGGTAACTGAAATCGCTAAGGACGTTAAGGCTTATAATAACGGCATGTATTAATTTTCATATTTTATATGAAAATAGTTTATAGTACACACTACTCTATATTGATACATCAATGCAACAGAAAAACCTGTAGAAATTGCAGTTCTGGAATAAATAAAGTTTTGTTTCTTAAAAGACAGAGAAATTAAGCTAATATTGTTGAATTTAAGAAAACTGAGCGAGTTATATTATGTAAAGTTAACAGTTTTCTTTAAAGTAAAATCGAATAATCTAAATAAAAATAGAATGGTTATTTGTAAAAAATATTTTTAGACTTGTTCAATTACGGGTTTCTGACGATGATATTTTAATATTTTACGCAAATATACACATCTCAGTACAGAAAATTTTATTTTACTCAATAGATAATGAACGATAACTGTCAACTTCCCACATAAATTGAGACCCAGATTTACCGCCAAATATTTAACAAATATTCTACAACAATATTTAACTTTAAAAAAATATTTTTTAAGTGGTGTATTTATTAATTGAAGTGGTAAAACAGCATTAAAAAACGCAACCAAACTGAGGAAAATATTTTATTATCCACCAACGTCAAGAAGACAATAACATTTCAGGCGTTTATTTTTTATTTAAAAAAAAACAATATTTGTATTCTTACGATTAACCCAAAGATTTCAATTTAAGGACCATTTTTAACAAGTTATTAATAACTCACTAGTAAAAAATAGGAATGAAGTTATGGCAGAGAGGGGTCCGAACCTTGGATCTATGATCAGTGAATCTTCGATACTGTCCAATAAACCACAATTTGGTAAATTAATTTTAGGGCTTTACATATAAATCTGGTATGAATTTACGTCTAGGCAAAGTGGTAGAATAAGGATGGGAATAATAACCTTATTCTTGAACTATAATAAGAATGGTATTTCTATCCTTGTTCTTCCACTATGCGTAGGCGTAACTTTATACCAGGTTTATAAGTGAGGCCCGTAAAGTTTTATTTTTTACCAACGCTTTTGGCATAGTTGCAATTGAGTTTAAACATATGTACACAATTGATAAAGGCAACCCCGTAATAAGAATAATTAGAAAAAAAAAATTACAAGAAAAATTAAAAATTTAAATGGTTACTATTTAAAAATAACAATAGTAGGAAACAATAGGAATTACGATAAACCACACCACCTACGCGCTTAGTTTTCACGCGGCGGCTTCTCATTGGTCTAGCGTAGTGGATTGATAGCGAATGTAAATGCAAATCTGGTATCTCCATTCGGTTCAGTCCTCGACTGGATCCATCCAATTACCGCCCGGGATTGATAAATTAATCATGCCCATCGATCACAGTACCTGAGTAAACTTTGCTATCTGCGGCTGGCATCGGGAGAGTATGGACTGTGCTCGCGTGTATTGTGTTAGGTTCTATTCTCTGCCGAGTGCGGTTTGTAGAATGGTAAAATTACTTGAATATTTGTTCGCATTAAATGATTTACACGTACATTGGTGAAAATGGGGTGTATTTCGAATATTGAGTGCATTATTGACATTGCAGTATTAATTATTTTAAACCTATTTCCCCGTGATGTTTATTCAAATACACTTTAAATTTATGATTTATTTACTCGCGCACCTATAAAAAAATCGTCGTGCTTAATTTTTAATAACTGGTATCCTTAAGTTTATGTGTCTTATTTTTTTCTGCATGTATTAGTAGTCGGCATAACACAAAAAACTTGGTTTTTAATTTTGACACCTGACTTATGGAAGGTTTGTTCGTTTTGAAACGAATTTTTGTGGTCCTTATAAATTATATTTTAAAAGCAAGTTTTAAATATAATTTAATTAATTAAAAAAAATATGCGGTTGGATGTTAAAAACAAAATAGTAATTTCGTGAATTTTTTGTTCGTTAAAAATTATTTCTGATGTATAAATTATTTTTTTAAGTATCTTTTGGTGCACAGGGCTCTAAATCGGTAAACCAAATGCAGCGTTTTAATATTACACAGGAAGGTAAAGGGATCACTTTTACGCTTTAAGTACCAGTCCAGTGACAATTGTTAAATCAGCCTTTAAAATCAACATTTCATGTCAACTTTCCTAGCAAATGAATACAAGACCTCAAGCATGATAGGCGAATACGTGCCTATGCGCGAGGTAGCCATTTTTGTAAAAAGTAATTTTGCGTCAACTTACGACTCAACATACAAATTTTTGGTTAACTTACGATTTATTAAACCGGAAACAAATTGCGTTAGAGAGGGGTTTGAACCTCTGACCTATTGATCCCGGGGGCGCAACACTATGACAAATAAATAAAACTAATTGGCCACTAAAACAAGTCAATGTCAGATCATAAGCCCCGTAAATGCCTAGACTTCTATATTCGATTCGATAAAACGTTCCTTATCTTTGTTTAATTAAATTAACACCAGGAACTCCCAAAATCGTTAAATCTATCATCTCTGTTGTAACACATTAAAAATAAAGTGATCACATAAGCCAGTGCAATGACGGGTCAATGAGTTATGTAAATCATCCCTTACTGTCAATCTCCAGTACTGTAGTATCTTTCTGAATTTTGTCAAACATCAAATTTTAGGAATATTTTCTAAAACAATTTTTGTCAATGGTGGAGAATCGAGAAACGGAAAACAAAATCTTGATAAAAAGACAGCGTTTGAAAATGCTTGTAAAGCCTTTGAGATCGTGAGAAAGACTGCAACACAACGCGGTAAAAGTCTAAGAAACTTTAGACAAACTGCATTCGTGATCTTTGTGTCTATAACAAAGAAACAAGTTACTTTCTGCATAAATTTAAAACTACCAACCATAAACAAAGAACTACTCAGATTTCACAAACTAAAAAAAACATAAAAATAACCATTTATTCAGAGGTTACTTGGAAACCTTGGAAAAATAATCAACAATAGTAAGGGAAAAAGAGATTTATGGCAAAAAGTTGTGAGTTTTACTAAAATTTTTGAGTTTGTACAAATCCTTGTAGAGAAGCCTAAATTTGACAACATAAATTCTTCCATTTGATTTTAGTGAAGTTAAAGACCTGAAACTTTTATTGTTGTAAAGAGATTCATCTGACTGAATTATTTCACATACTAGGCAATGCCTGAAAACAATTTTCAAATTTTTAAACTTCTTCTTGGAACAGTTGGTTTTATTACTATATTTGAGTTTGTCCAAATGTTTGTAGACAAAATACTGGATTTCACTCCCCCAGGAATCATTATCATAATTTAGTCAGATGAATCTCTTCACAACAATAAAGGTTTCAGCTCTTTAACTTCACTAAAATCAACAAATAGAAGAGTTTATGTTTAAACGTAGGCAAAATGTTGAATGTTACACAGTGAGTAAAGTGGCTACTTAAACCAGCCAAAAACAGATCATAAGCCCTTAAAATGCGTAGACTTCCATATTACCTTAATTGAGGTGTTCTCCATATCTGTTGTAATTTGTTAATCTTAATGACTCCCGAGGGGGTGAAATCCAGTCTTTTGTCTACAAACATTTGGACAAACTCAAATATGTTAACTAAGTTAGAATTTTCTGAAAACATTTAATTTAATTTCAATTTATTTGTTGAGTTTGGGTAGGAGCTTTTTTGCATTAAAAAATGTAAAATTCTCGGCCTCGCGGTGTAATGGTCAGCGCGTTTGCCTACTATGCAAGAGTTCTCGGGTTCTGTTCCGGAAATGGTTGAAATGAAATATTTATTTAAAAAACGGTGTTTTTACACCAAAATATTTCATAGTCCCTGGACTGATACCTGAAGCGTAAGACCGATCATCTTTCCTTCATGTAACAAAACTGATCAAGATTCACCGCGATTGTTGTACCTATGCAGTGCCCTATGCACCATTAGGTGCAAAAAAGAAATGATGATGATGATGAAAATTCTACATTATATTAAAATGGATATTAAAAAAAAAAAACTTTGCATTAAACCCAACCCATAAAGCCCGTAAAGTAAACCATAGCTTTCAGGCACGTTTATATAATAATGTTTAAAATCTTCTTAAATATTTTATTTTATTTTCATTTATTTGTAAAGTTTGTATATTGAAATAAATTTACAAACTAGTATAACACAAGATAATTTAAACAAATATACCTAACCGAAATATATCTATAAATCTACACAATATATAAATTACTTTTTCCTATCTCTAATTTACAAAAAACATTTTACTCGAATGGAGGACACGTTTCTAGTTTCCCTCAGATTTTTTTTGGTAACTAATTAAACTTTTTTACAACTTTATCGTAAAAGATGTTTTAAGTTCCTGTCAGTCTTACCTTAGAAAGGCTTCTGAAATCACCTCCACTTATCGTTCTATACCTATGAAATCCTTATTGTATTAAATACTTTTTGACACGAACCTACCGAAGCAGTTGATTTTTCAGTTTGAAAATAAACGTCAGTGTTAAACAGAAATCCTTTTTAAATGTACATAATCTTTCATTTCTCTGACATAAATTTAATACTGGTATACGGACCGCACTTTAATATCACTCTCATTGCCCAGTTCTACGAAATTTCAATTCTGTATCGTTTCCAAGAAACATGTCATAAAAGCAAGTATAGTTCAAAAGTGGCATTACCATCATCATTCCCTTTCCGCATCTAATGGTGCATAAGGTTTTGCATTGGTGTACCAATCGCTGCGTATCTTGATCATTTTTGTAACATACATATGATCATTCTTACGCTTCAGGTGTCAGTCCAGGGACTATGAAACATTCTTGTGTGAAAACACCCTTTTAGATAAATATTTCATATCAACCATGTCGGGAATCGAGCCCGAGACCTCTTGCATGGAAGGCAAACGTGCTGACATCGCGAGGCCGACTGGCATTACCATCGATAAAAATACTTATTTCCTTGAATCAAAATATATGTAAATTTTTGATTCTTCCTTTTTCCCAGTTCGTAATTCATTCTTAAATATTTAATACATCCTTCGATACAATTCTGGCTGAAATTAAGGGTGACAGTGTAAAAAAACACATAAAACTGAACGCTGCATTATCTAAGCAGCTTAATATTTATAGAGAATCATATAACTCTTACAGCCTTGGGTTGGCGAAGGGTTTACAAGCTCCTTTTAATATTTAATGTAAATTCTCTCTCAAGAGATGATTTTCTTATGGCAACCCTTTATAAAGTCTGACCATTCTGCATAATTCATCCAAGAAAAATAGAGAAAACTCAAATTAAAAAAACAAAACAGGCATATAAAAACGTAATAAATTCGCCCTTATGCTCCCCTTGCTTCTGAGAAAGGATGGAAAATATAAATACACGAAAGCTTTTTAACATTTTAAATATCTCATTTAAGGATTTGATTAAAGCTACAAGGAAGCGTTAGAAACGAAAAATTTTAATTGTTTTTTTAATAAGTAGATGAAAATCAAACATATGTTTTCTTAAATAATCAAATAAATTATGATGATAACTGTTTTGCTATAAGAAATAACAGGTGTCAGTGTTTAAAACCTTAATTATTTCCCGAGAATATATAAAATATTTCCAATTCTATAAAAGAAATTCCGAAAAGTTTTTGTATTTTTAATATATATTAATTTACACTTTAGAAATAATTAAAAGTTTCAACGCTTTTTAGATCATATAATGACACTTGCGGCTCAATAGATGTCGCTGCGGTGTCAGTCATGACAAAAAAGGGGGGGACGGAGCCACGTGGAACGTGGCAATCGACAGGAGACCGAAACTAATCACTCGAAGGGTACTCAAATTTAGCCCTCCCTAGCTATGGAACGTATACTCGATATCTACAATAATCACCTTTTCTTTGGCCACTTATGAGTTATTACAGTTTACCCTTTCGGTCATATTCTCAAAGCTTCTTTTCAATTCCCATCCATAACTCCTTATTTTTATCTAACTTAAATAGTCTCCATGCAGCTTGACAGTTAAATTATCTCCCATCTACTATCAAAGATATGTCTACAGTAGATTTATTTAAATCACGTGTGAAGAAACATTTTCATTCTCATCCTCATCCTCAATCTATCCCCTTTTCCAATTAAGTAATTAGCATTGATTAAAGGTAATTTATATAATTTCTATTTTTTAATAGCTTAAGGTTATTTTTATTTTAAACCATGCCTGGAATTATAACATAAATTATTGCTTGTTATATTTTTGTATCCATTTTATTTTTATTATCTCGCTAACGTTTTGAAACTTGAATTATATAAATAACATATTTTATTTCAATTATTGGTTGTAAAATAATTACAATTGGTAATAAGCCCGCCAATGTACAAACATCTGCATATAAATTAGAAGTTTAATAAATAGAATAAAACACTCTCTGGTACATGCCGCTATAAATAATGTTACAAGTATGAACTTTTATATACTTTCTCAGTTTGAAAAATTACGGCATAGATAAAGTCGACAGGACACACCAGTAAGCAGAGAGGGAAGAAACATTTTGACAAATGGTATAATTAAACTTGCAGAATAGGAAAAGCGCTGCAGGCACTACATTTTCTTTCCATTAATTCACTTTACACCCCATTAACTCCCTTCATTCTCTCATACAACGCTGAGTGGACTCATTAATATGTGAACCAGTGTACTTTCAACAGGATATTTTTTAATTCGGGATGCACATTTTAAATTTCGTTGCAGAATTCTTTAATTCATTTAAGTTTACGTGTGTACGAGATTGTAATAATTTTAACATACTGTGTGGTAACATGAGGTTACCTTAGGTTAGTAAATCTTGAGGTTAGGAAATGATCGTCTTATAATCATAATTTTCATCTTATTAAAATCATGCGTGTTTTGCTAAGTCATCTAATTAAATTGCTTATCTTTCTCTCAAATGAATGTTTCATATATTTGTCTAAGGGTACTTGGTATTTTGTTTCCATGACTAATCCCCAACATGGGTCTGTGGCTCTCTGTGAGACTCAGTTTACACGCATTTATGTTGTATGGTGCGATCTTCTTGAACCCAATTGTGAGTACTGACAGAAATCGAATACTTTTCATTTAAGGTTGATAACACATATGGTTTGGTCATATGGTGGCCTCCGTGGTGTAGTAGTTAAAATGCTTGACTCACACACGAAAGGATCTGGGTTCGATTCCCAGTGAAAACACAAAAATTTAAATGTGATTTTTCTCAATAATTCTCAACAATCTTGAGGTGAAAAAATAACACAGGCCAACAGACCTTTGGTGCCATTTTAACTGTGTTTATGTAATTTTTAGTGTGAGAACTCAAAACAGTTATCAGATTTGGTATAACAACTTGAGTTTTTGAGATATAATTGATTTTGGTTTAAATAAAAAGCCAAAATAAGACCGACAAAATGTTTTTTAAAAATGTTGGCCTTTAAAATTAGTTAAACCAGTCGTTTGCCTACTATGCAAGAGGTCTCGGGTTTGATTCCAGCAGCCACCGAGTCGAAAACACTCGTCCAGGGTACTGGTTCCATTTTACGCTCAGAACTGAATTTTTCATCGGCCTGGATACAAAAAAATCGTACATTAAAATTACTAGATTTTTCATACTTTGTCGGCTGGGTCAGCGAGGTTTCTTACAGTATAAGAGGTCTCGGGTTCGATTCCCGACATGGTTAATAAGAAATTTTTACTTAAAAGGTTGTTTTTACACTAGAATATTTCATAGTCCCTGGACTGGTACCTGAAGCAGAAGACTGATCAACTTGCCTTGATGAGGAAAAATGATCAAAATAGGCAGCAATTGATGTACCAATAAAGTGATCTATGCACCATTCGGTGCGAAAAAAGAATGATGATCATGAAAAGGTAGAACTTAAGTTTTTTTGTGGCAGCTCTAGTTTTTGAGATATAATTGATTTAAGTTTTGATAAAAGGTAAATGCGTCTACCAATATTCGGGTTAAAAAGAGTCAAGTTGTGGTCTCGTGGCTAGCGTTGCGAATTCACGGATCAGAGATCCGAGGTTCGAACCCCACTCTACCCCAAATTGATTTTTATTTTCTTATGGGGACTTATTTACAACTCGTTAAAAATAGCCACCAAAATTGCAATTTTTGGGTAAATTATAAGAACGCAATTTTTTTTTAATAAAAATAATTTAACCTTAAAGGCAAGAAAATTTTGTTGGCCTGTTTAGTTGATCATTAATGGTTTAATGGTATATTTATAGCGAAATTTTCAGTTTATTAAATGATCTGCGGGAACACGAATAAAATCCTAATTCAATTAATTTCTACCTTCATGAATAATTAGACGTTATTACAGTGCAACAAGTTACAAATGTATCGATTCGGAAAATGTTTACTTTATATAACTAGCTTATACAGTGTTTGTACTTTGTAGAACTACGGAATATTATGCTTGAACTTTGTTCCGTGAACTTTGTACGTACATACATTTAATTAAACCCATATTCGAGTACCTATATATATTCAAACGAATTAATGTTTTTAGCGCTAACTTAATATCCTTTCCTTGGTAATGTGTGATGGAAATCAAAATAACAAGGTTAGTTTATTACCAATAAAAACTATAATACCATGTAACATGTTCAAAAAGAGAACTAACTTGAAAGAAATTATCAACGATGCAATCTAAAATTGAACGCAGTTATGTAGAAAGCAGCCAGTCCACAATTTTGGAAAAATGAGATATTTATGTTATCGGGTGCAGTAAGGTCGATTCTATGTTCTGCTAAAAACAACCAGACCACTTTCATACAAAAAACTGTATTAATCACCTTCGGAAAAAGGTGTCGATCACAAAAACGGCATTTCTCAATTCGCAAAAACACCCACAAAACTAGAAAAATCTTATGGGACTTAATAAATCTTTTAAACTGGTCAAATACATAATAAGATTCTTGTTTGTAATATTTAAATAAACTTATGTATTCATTGTTTATCGTTCGTTAAAGTCAAAAACATTCCAACTGTTGTGTAGATTTTATAATTCACTCTTTTCACAAAATGGATATTATCTCAGTTTCACTATTCTATGGCTGGCTGCTTTCTGTATAACTACGTTCAATTGTTATGTTACATAAATATACCAAATCTTATTTTCAGTTCATATTTTTTACATAAAAAATTTCACAATTACGTTTTTTATACATATGATATTAATATTATTTATACTTGCCGCTTATACTTCTCTAATGGAAATATAATGCTCGTATTTCAAGAGGGGGTTTGTTTTATAATTTATAGTTACCGCAATCATTTTTTTTTAGGGACATAAAATAAGATTGATTTGTTCAAAATTACACTCGTTGAAATATCAATTAACTTATCAGGGCTTTTAAGTTTGTGCCAGTGTCAAGTCATAATAATTAACAATGAAAAACGTAGTAAAATTAATTAGATTAAATTATAATGACGTGTGTTGCAATATAATAAAAGTCTAGAAAAACAAGGTATGAGTAATGAATAATAAAATTCCAAAGAATGCATAGTAAAAATGATAATCAGACATAAATATTAAAATATAAACTATACAAATTCATACATAATCAAATAAACAAAATAATAATATCATTGAAATGAAAAAAAAAAAATACTATTGAAAAAAAAACAAAATATTAGTATCGGTGAAATTAATAGAATAATAAAATATATATATGTAAAAACATAGTTGAAATGATAATTGAAATATGGTTTCTAGAAACTTACTCTCTACTTTAGTAAGAAATGGGAGTAATAAATAATATGCCAAATAAAAGTGAGAACTAAATTAAATAGTACAAAAATATCAAGCTATATAAATACCAAATAAAAGTAAAAGTATGGAAGAAAAGCAGATTTGTCAATTTTTTCCAATTGCTAATCTCAAACTTTAAAAAAACTTCGTCCCTATTGATGTGCAGCAACCAATTGCAAACATTTTTAAAAAATACATTGGCATTTCTGGAGTTTTTATGGCTGCGGTAAGTTGATTAAAAATATCTTTGTTTTCTGAAAGATGGTGTTATCTAAGTATTTTCAAATCTGGAAATATCATAGCCAACTTTAACGTAAAGCTCCACCATTAGGCTTGTAATGACAGTATATGTTATTCCACGTGAAACAAGTCGAATTTCGTCGCAAAAAATAATATTCGCGGGGAATTTCACTGCATTTTTTTTTATCTGCAGTTGAAGCACATAAAATTCCTGTAGAGACTCACGGCAACAATGTTTTGCCAGAAACAACATGCAAAGATTGGTTTCAACGCTTTTTCAAACAAAGTGATTTGGACGTTGAAGATAAAAAACGCTCTGGCGCAACAAAAATGTTAGAAGACGATTAATCGGAAGCATTACTTGACCAAGACCCATGTCAGATGCAAAATAACCAAGCAGGGTTATAAGAAGTGATTATATAATAGTTGCCAATTGTTCGTTTTTATTCTTTTATTTTATTTGTTTCACATAAACGCCCGGAGCTTTTACAAATAGGGTTCATAGATACAATATATAAAGTAAGAAATCAAATATAGCACTTGGTACATTCAAATACATATTCCTTCGTTTAACTTGTAGGAATAAAGATAATTTTATAAATATATAAATAAATATAGTAAAACACTTAAATGTACAATATACCCAGCAAGAAAAACCTATTTTTTTTTATTAAGATACGATAATAAAACAAAAAAAAGTTTTGTTATACTAATATACAGTTGTAAACGGGTGGAAAAGAAAATTATAAAGAAATTAATAACATGTTTTTAAATGCTTAACTTCTATAAAAAAAAATGCAAAACTTGTACAAATTAGATTTTTAAAAAAAGTATTTATAAGAAATAATCAACAATAGCCAAATATTTTTTTACTTGAAACACATAGCAAAAAATAAAACTGTTGTATATAAATAAAAATGCGTATTACAGACTTTTGTTAAAATAAGATTAAAGCAAAGGTATGGTGTTAGAGTAAAGATTACATAAAAGCATTGAGAATTATTCAAAAGCAAAGTAATTGGGTGCCATACGAATTGAAGCCGAGAGACGTCGAACAAAAATAGCGAAAACATATATTAGTCCCCAACAGAATTCATAACTTAATAATATTGAAAATATATTTTATTTCATGTTAATCTAATAAATAGATTGTATTCTAGAAAATCGAGTCTATTTCCGACAAAAGTGTTGCGTAAATAAGTAAAACAAGTTAGTACTGTTTAAAAAAAGTATGGGTACATATTTTACTAAAAAGTGCGAGAGATTTTGGTTTTAAAAACATTTTTTTTAGTTAAAGAATAACATCATCATAATTAGCCCATATTGGTCCACCGCAGGATGTAAGCTCCACCCTGTCTCCTTAAAAAAACATAAAACCCCTACCAAAAGATTGATGTGGAAAGCAAGGGCTGAGATAAGCATTGTCGACACAATTGCGAAAGGGGTGCAGTAATGGTTTAAGCTTAGAGTGAGATTGGACAATACTATAGTGGTCAAAAGATTTATATTTCTAATCTTGGCAGACGTAAAAGTTGAGTAAGGCCGAGTAAAGCTCGGAAAGATCGATGAAAGAGATTTTCGTGTCAGGTGATTAGCGTGCAAACAATAAATGCATAGATGCGAAGAAAACGTGTATATTATACATGCGTCATCATCACTCCGAATAATCTAACGGTAAAACGTTTCAATAATTAAATTATGAACATTACGAAGTCATTGTTTCAAAATCAAAAAATTTGTTCCAAAAACGGTAAAAAATCTAATATATCCTATGGGAAACGTAAAATCAAAATGACATAAATAGAACACAAAGACAGTAAAATTGAATATTGAAGTTAGTACTCGTGTATTTTTTATTTATTTAACTTTTTGTACATAATGTTATTTGTACATTGGCGGGCTTATTGCCAAATGGCAATTTCATCCAACCAACCAATAAAATAAAAGTTTCATTTTTATAATTCAAGTTACAGAAGATATTCAATAGGAAAAAAAAGATTAAAAAGCTAAAAGTTTATAAAAATAGAAAAAAACGTATTTGTTTATAAATTACCTTTAATCAAAACTATTACTCAATGGGAAAAAGGAAAAAAGATAAAAGAGGAAAAAGGAGAGGAGGAGAGATTGAGGAAGAGAAGGGAGATGTTTTTTCAGACGTGAATTAAACAGAGATTATGTAGTAACATCTTTGATGGTGGGTAGGAGATGATTCCACAGTCGAGCCGCATGGACACTATATGAGTTGGATAAGAAAGAGGAATTGAGGATGGGTATTAAGAGAGTGCCTTGAGAATTAGAACAAAAAGGTAAACCATGAACTGATAAGCGTTGAAATTTTTCACGCAGGTATATAGGAGCGTTAGGACTATGAAGTACACTGAACAGAAGTGAGAGGGCTTTATATGGCGTATATGGCCTTCTTAATCCAACAGTAACTAAAAAAAACTATTTAAGAAAAATAAAAAAGTAAAAATAACTAAACTCTTTCAAGTAGTATCCAAATAATATATTCATAAATTAGCTACTGATGAAATTGTAGACGAAAAACTAAAACTTGAAAAAAATTGTAGTAAAAATGGACACAATACGAGAATATCAGAACAGTATCATAAACAACATTCTAAAACGAGACATGGACAGTTGAGACTAATACACCAGGGACTGAAATTATACAATAAACCACCAGACAAAACCAAAGACTCAGACAACCTTGACAAGAAATGTTAAAAATATTTTTATTAACAATAGAATTTGAATTTTAAAAAGAAAAAGTATTATGTTAAATGAATGTTATTCGCAATGGTTTATACATAAATATTTTTCAAATAAAAAAAAAATGTTTATGTATAAAATAAGTATTACAAAATGTCCCAGACATTTTTGTTTAATTTTATCGGAATATACGGCACAGATGCCTTTTTATACAAATAATGGTGACACAATATTTATTGGTGCAACTCGAGTGTGAATTTGTTTCCCGCGAGTTAAAGTAGAGGAATATATGTAGGAATGAGCCATTGGCAAGAGGGAATCATTGACTATATGACTGTGAATTTTGAAACGTATTGGATACTCGTGTCCAGTGCATTTTTTTGTCTCCCGAGTCAGAGGTGCATGCACTGACAGTGTCGTCCACGCTTTTCTATGCCTAAGTAAAATTTACGTAGTTTTTATAATGTGTTTGATTAGTTTTGAACAACGGTAAGTAGTCCAAAAGTAAAAACTGTGTAGTATCTAAAACCGCGTGTTTGTGGAGATTATTGAAGATAACGTTTTTAAAATATAAAATAAAAACAGGAAATACAAAAACTACCGAAAATAAAATGAAAAATGCACCAAATTGAATAAAAACAGGAAAAAGTATTAGAGAAGCAGTAAAAATAAAAAGATATTTTATTAACAATTAAGTGATGATAACATAATAACTCGGTTTTGGAAAATATTATATGTTCTAACTACTACATTTCGCTACGGCGCACTCTAACCAAGACAGTGATATCTTGCTATATTTACAAAAATAATAGATAATTTATACGCATGACGAAATCCGTTTAATTATTTTCCAAAATGTAATTAACTTGGCTAACATAAGAACTTTACACTGCTGATTTATCTTGTTCTCTTTCCCCAGAACAACCATAAAAAAAAAATAGTTCACTCCTACCCGGGCTCCTCTACTCTGTTCTGTTGGAGATGGTTCAAAAAAAAATTCACGGTATTATTTTTATACAGAGTACGGATACTATCCGTTATTTAACCGTCCGGTTTTTGACTAGGAATACTTAACTACAACAGTTAAGAGAATATAATAAATGCATATTTGCCAATATATAAATTCAACTAAATACGTGATAGATTTATGGTGAAATAGAAATTATTTTTCAGTATGTTTCTAATTAAAATGAATTCCTTTATATATTCCTTCCCTAAAAAGGCTTTAAATCTTTGGTAAAATGTTTTTAAAAAAACTAAAATTGCTTCATAACTTTGCTGTCAAATAATTTAACAACCGCACGTCTGATACGTAATAGTCAAACAAAAAACACCAACCAGTGTTTTAGTAAAGCTTTTATCGCGTAATACATATATATTTTTCTTATCGCACCAAAAAAACTTTCCTTGCCGCCAATTTATCACAAATACAGTTATTATTGAATTCAGAATGATTTCATTCTAAAAGTAACTTTTTAGATATGTCTTTAAAATATTTAAACATCGGATTCAAGATTATCAACAAAGGCTGTAATTTGTTCATCCATAAACATTGAAATTGATTCGTTTTTTCTGTTTACCATTATACACATTTTATTTTCCATTAAAAATAATTTCAAACAATTTATTTATTCATTCAAAAGTATAACGAAAAAATAGTTACGTATCCCCATCTCT
Organism: Micrasema longulum; assembly: GCF_059751315.1. Classification (NCBI taxonomy): domain Eukaryota; kingdom Metazoa; phylum Arthropoda; class Insecta; order Trichoptera; family Brachycentridae; genus Micrasema; species Micrasema longulum. The sequence continues at coordinate 27,230 of NW_028278877.1, forward strand.
ATAAAACCAAGAGCCCTGTGTTGAGTTGGGATACAACATAATGGAAAATTGAAGTATGCACATTATTAAACAATAGCAAAATTTCAAAATTATTACACAAATATATATTTCAATAAACATCTAGACAACACGCTTAATAGTAGATAAATATATACAACATCTTGCGGCAGTCTCCTGCAATGTTTTCTTTCCTTGGACAAAATCCAAACTTGTACACTTTTCCTGGAAATGGCTTTCGTTTTGGAGAACTAAATATGTTCATCCAAGACATTGAACACTCTTGGGGCAACAAAAGAGAATTCTGAGCAAAATATTGTGCCCTAATTGAGGTACCGAGTACATTTAACAACGAAAAAATATTTTTATACATGAACCAATAAATAATATACACAGAAAACATAAAACGGAATCGGATTGTGGTCCCGTGGCTAATGTTGGGGACTCACGGATCAGAGGTCCGAGGTTCAAACCTCACTCTACCCCAACTTGATTTTCATTTTCTAATGGTGAGTCATTTACAACTCGTTAAAAAATTTACATCAAAATTGAAATATTCGAGTTAATTATAAAAACGCTAATATTTCTTTTTTCTAAAAAAAATTGTTAAAAAATAAAATAAATAATAAAAAAATATATAAGAGTTCTCTATGCTCCCTGACGTGACGGAAAAAAAATCACCCTGGTATTAAATAACACATCTATAAAATATATATTAATGAGAGTAGATTTGGTGTAACAAATCACTGTCGGAACATATTTTTACATTTTTGAGTAGTTTCGGCCATTTTGAAGTAATCAATTCCAAAAAATTACTCAGCAGTTTTGCGTGGAACTGTTACTTGTTTAGATTTGTCAAATTAGTATTCCTTTACAAACGTTAATATTATAATTACTTTAGTAAGTGATTTTTTTTTCAATATTTTTTTATTTGAATATTTATTTGTTTACATACATAAGTTCATTGTAGATTATTTAAGACATAAGTCTCAACTCCATGGGACAAAAAGTCCTGTGTAGAGATGGGACTAGCAATTAGTTTACACAGACATATGAGTATATCACCACAAATATAGGATCAGAAACACAATTGTTTTTTAAATGCTTACTAAAAATTATAATGATGTTTTTTTTTTTATTTTTGTAAATATATTATATTAAAAAAAATGTTTTTTATATTGCAAATTTCTAACGGTACAAAAAAAGACCACTTTTTTATAAATAAAGAAAAAAACAGGATAAATACGTAATGGTTTTCAAGCTATAAATAACAAAATTCAATAAGAAAAAGTTCAAAAACTCTACTATGTTCAGGGATTAAAGGTTTAAGGTCATCAACCGTAGAATCAGTTCTTTAGAGAAAATAATTACATTTTGCTAAAGAAATGCTTAGTAATCATCGATTTTAATTTTAATAATTTTGTAACATTCGTTGAAATGTTTAACAACAAAGTTAATGCTTTTAATATAAAAGTAATTATACTAAATTGAGGGTACGAGTCCATTAAATATAATTTAATCAGGAATGATTTATACTCGTAGGTCTAATGTACATAGCCACATTTATCCTGAAAATACTCCTTTTCATGTTAAGTAACATTTCGGTTTGGATGGTTCACCCACAGTTTACATAATAAGATATTTTCATTAGCGCCGTAAATTAAACTAGCGAAATTGGTAAGAAAACAGAAGCACAAAGAAGTATATTTAAATCTAAATCCAGAAGGAAGACTCACAGCAAAAGACAAACAGGAAAATAAGCTTACGAAGAGACGAAAAGAAAAGTGATGAATTAAAACTTTATTTTACAATGAACAAATAATGAAATGCTGATTGCGTTATTCTGAGTTATTATACGAGCTAATTACACACTCAAATAAATCCAATAGATACAATCAATACATGAAAGGCCGTACAAATCTTAAAACTTGAGATATCAAAATATTTTAATACACAGGTAAGTTGAGTACGCGAAATGCGTTTCTGACGAAATCGTACACAAATTATTTTGTACTCAACAGGATGTATACTTTATGCGAACAAAAATACAAATTAAACAATGAAAATGGCTTAGAATAATTCTCTCACGCTTAAAGAGAAGCCATTTAGCTATATTGTATATAGCAAAAGCGATCTAAATTTTTGGTTTAGTTTTCAGTTCAACAACAAACGTGTTACGGACGGTTTCTGTTTGCGCTTGCAATTTTTGACCTGGGTAAATAGACCTCATTGTATAGTATTGCTGTAAACTGTAATTTACTTCGTAATCGATAATCATACAATGGTTTTTGTCTGTATAAGCAGCTCTATTAGCCGGTGGTGTACTATTACTATAAAGAAACCGTACTTTATTTACTAACTTAAAAACATTAATTGAACGTAGTTATGTAAAAAGCAGCCAGTCGGTATTTTTGAAAAAATTAGACATTGTTTGTATCGGGTGCAGTAAGGTCAATTATCTGTTCTGTTTAAAACAACCAGGCCGCTTTTGTACAAAAAAACTGTAATAACCACCTTCTTAAAATAGTGCCGATCACAAAAACGGCATTTCTTAATTTGCAGAAAATACCCACAACACTAAAAAATCTGACGGTCAAGTTTGAATGAGGTATCATTCAAAATTAGATATGTTTTTTTTTTTTTTAGCAAAAATGCATATTTTAGGATGTGTAGTCAGCCAGACTGAATAAAACCACCAAAATTTATTTAACACATAATTAAATTATTTTTACGCTATGATAACAAATTAATTTAGTGATTCTTAAAAATAAAATATCCTAATATGTACTAATTTCACATATTTTTTCTGTATATTCTGTTTATTATTTAGTATGTTAGCATGTATTTTATTTTAATTTTTTGTAAATGCCTTTTGAGCGTTAATGAACGAAATAAATAAATAAATAAAAATAATAATGTGTTCAATACATGACACAACATACATCAGAATTTTACAAAGGCTGACCGTTTTCTACAAAATGTCATCTTAGGTTGTGTGTATGGTCAGCCAGACTTAAAAATCATTAAAACTGGTCAAACACATCCTCAAACTATTGTTTTTATTTTTGAAAAAGAAAATATGCATTATTTATCAAACGTCAAAGTAAAAGATATTCCAACTGTGGTGTAGATTTGATTATTCACTCTTTTCACAAAGGTGCGATTATCTCAGTTTCATGTTTCTATGGCTGTCTGCATAACTACGTTCGATTGTGAAAAGAAAAGGCCCCTTGAAGAACTTTTATAGTCAATTGTTTTTGAGCGGGAATAAATTCCACGTCCATTTCTTGGCAAATACTGGAATTATATCTTCCAGCTCTTCGTTGATCATTGGCTCGTCGTGGGTTTTCGATAGGCTTAAAATATCCTCGACTTTGGAACCCTCAAGACCTTTGTTCCATACAGCTAATACCTCCAATTATACCTTCAATATTAGCTTCATGCTCGCCACTAGTCTTAATATATACGTGTGTATTTTTTTATTGTTTCAAATTTATTTATACTTTTACAATATTTGTATTTTTTTTATACAGAATAATGTTCCCTCACTGGGGTGTCCCGTGCTAAAGGGAAATATTTTACAATAAGTAAAAATTAAGTGAAAATTAGTTTTTTAACATAGTTAACACGATGATAAAGTAAAAATGGAATTAATCTAATAGACCTTATAATTATTAACATATTAACCAATATAAACTAAAATAATAAAAAAAAAACAAAACCAATTCATAAAGACCTGTAGACCTAATTTCATAAACAGTACACAAATTTTCACCTATTTCGCTTGATCCACTCATCGATCCGTGCGCAATCCACCTCCACTATCCATTTCTTAGTAGCAATTTTATATTGTGAGTACTTACTAATTGTTCTTATGGATAATGAAAGAAGATTGTATACTTTATCCGAGTAGTAGGCCAATACTCTTTGCTTTTTAATTGTTTTTGCAGCATCAGGGTGGAGTATCTAGTAACTTTTGTATTTATGAAAGGAGTTTTGGAAGGTAAAGAATAATGTTTGTATGCGCACAGTAACAGAGCTTTTACATAAAGCTGTTTTACAGATGTTACATTAAGATTTACAAGTATGTGTGTATGTGTGAGTATGTATGTTTATGGATGCGTTGTAAGTGCAATGAGTCAGCACGGATTTTCCAGCGAGCCGGGGCAAGTTAACAGGCATGGGTCGTTCCTGATTGTGTCATTATAAACTGCGTCTCTGTCCTCAATAAATGTATTTACAAAGTCACTAAAAAATAATATAAAATAAAATTAACTTTCCCAAATGATCGGAGTTTAACTTTATAATAAACATACGGAGACACTTTTTAAAATAATATATTTTTTACATGATTTCTTCCAGATTTTGCTTACTTTTGCTTACACCGATTATTTACTACTCCGGGATTTCGCGCTGGTAAGATCAAGGTTAATAATATGTTAAGTAATGCTTAGAAATCAAAAAGCGCAAGAGTTGTTAAGGTCTTCGATCGAGATGATCTTGACTTAATTCAGGCCTAAAGGACTTAAGTGAGAATCTTTACCTGTTAAGAAAATGACATAAGACTTTTATATAACACAAAAATTTTGAATTTTAGTTGATACGTATTTCTCTCTCAAAGAATATACCTAGAAACTGATCGATATATTTTAAGTAAAAAAAAACTTTGCTTATTTATCAAAAAATACACAAGATTGAAATAAAAATAAAGCTTCTAAAGTAACAATAATATCAGTCATACATGTAATCAGTAAGACAAAAGGTGAAAAAAACTCAACTTGAAATAAAAGTGTCTAAACATCGCTCTTCAAAACTGATATATCTATTGGAAAATCTTACGACAAAAAAGTTAACACTTTACCAAATATCATGAATCATTTTCCGTTTTTTTAAAACGGTATTTCAGTTATCAGTCATGAATTGAAAAAACTTTAATAAAAAGTCTCACGCAAAAATATTAGATGTAAAACACCCACGTTTTAAAAAATATCACGAAGCAATATATTATGTACCCGGGTATGAAGATATTATTTTTCTGAGTGTTGTACGACCGAAAAATATAATAAATACATATAACAAGTAATAAATACAGACAGGAATACGAAATATGTATGACAGAAGTTGAAAATCGCACGCATGGAAAACACGGTATATTTTGTAATTTTAGGTATATTTATAAATATCTCACTATGGTACGGCAAAATTGATATTTTTTTATATAATGGGAAAAGTTATAAGAAAAAATATATAATTGTGTTCTTATTCAATTTTCAGATTCAATTTCTTTATTTATTATTATATATGTACATTACAAAATGGAATATCTTAATTCATACATACAGAAATAATTAAATGATTTATCCAATACCTACAATTTTGAGGGGATTTTCAACGAGTTTTAAATAACTCTCCACAAGAGAAGAATCTATATGTCGCAAAGAGGAATAAGAACTCTAGAATCAGAACTTTGATGCATCCCTTGCACTGGCCGTGGGACCACAGCCCGATTCGATATAATTAAAATAAAATTAGAATAAATGTGTGTGTCCGGGCGAACACATTTAAAAAAATGTGTTTATACCTTAGAGTATATACATCAACTATACTCTAAGGTTTTTACCTATAAACTCAAAGATATTTAAAATGAGAATAATAGATGTATCATGTGATTTTTAAGTATTGTAATTTTGAAGTCAATATTAACGACAAATTGTCGGACCGTGTTGTAGTAATCAGCGCTTTCGCCTACCATGCAAGAGGTCTCGGGTTCGATTCCCGACATTATTGACATGAAATGTTTATTTAAACATGTGTTTTAACATTAAAATATTTCGTAGTCCCTGGACTGAGCGTAAGACTGATCATCTTACCTTCATGTAAAAACAAAATGACCGAAATGCGCTGCGATTGGTGTAACAATGCAGTTCCCTAGGCACCATTAGGTGCGGAAAGGGAATGACAATGATGAATGAATAAATATCGTATGAAAATATTACACTTTACGTAATATATTTCTGCTCAACACGGTTTTTTACCTAAAAAGTTAAAATATACACAATTGAGAAAAACAAGTTGTTTGTTTTTTTGAAGTTTTCAAAAATATTAAACCATTATTGCTTATTTTCACTCTTTCATCTAATATATAAAACATAGAAACATATGGAGTTCTCATGTTATCTTTATTGGTTTTTTGTTTTTCTATTAACCTAAGGTGTTATAAGTGAGTATATTAAGATTTGTTATTAAAAATGCCATCATGTATTTTAATGAAAATCTCAATTTTCATAAACAATAATAATATAGTTTATCAGTGTTGTCATTAGTATATTATGTGGTTAAATAGCAAAGATAGAACGATCCCTATTTTTTAAACAAACGAGAGTTTTTTTATAATTTATTATATGTATTTAAATTGGATTCAATATCAGAATTTTTATGTACGAGAAATGATTATTTTATCGGAGGTGCGTTATGTGCAATACTTATTAACTATTAGACTGTCTTACATTTATTTATATTTATGTTTTCTGCCGATGCTGCTCGCTATTGAGAATTTTAACCTAGGATCATATTCAAAGTATAGCTTGAACTACTGCACCGCAAAACAAATAACAAATATTTTTTATCCGTATTGACTTTAACGCGATTTCAAAAGACGTCATTAGATTTTCAATTCGTTTCTTTTTTAGGAACAAAAGGCGAAGATTTATCCCATTCGAGAACGAATGGCCCCTCTTTAAGATAAGACCGAGTTTTTGTATCCTTTCCATAGAAAACAAATGAAACAGGCGCTCTAGCTTCGTCAGCCTACCATTTTTGGCCAAAGAGGAAAACCCTCCGCCATATAAAGACTGGAGGGAAATAAATATTATTTACCCGCATTTATCACCGCAAATGGCCGCGTGCAATATAAAATGGCGAAACTAATTTTTCGTGTCCATTCTCGTAAGTGTTACATATTTGTCATTCAATCTTGATAACGTTTCGACTTTAATAAAATAAATCACTCTGTATTTATTACATTAGGAACATTCAGAAACAGGATGTTTTAGATCCCAAAACTGGGGATATTATATAATACTAGCGGACCTAACGGACGTTGTCCTACTCAAACGTTGGTTTGCTTGCTGTTAGCTTGGAAAAATACTTTTATTTGATAAGTAGGTACCTAGGTACTTATTTATGGTTGAATTCCAAAACATAAAATAAACATTTTTTCAAATATGGCATTCTTTTTGGAAACGTCAAACTCCGGTCTTCTCACGAACAAAAGGGTGTACTTATGTAGGATACATCTTGTCATACATGCCCTTCGGTTCTGCCCACTTTTGACATGACCAGACTTAAGATACTGTTTGATCTGACCATTCTCGCCATATACACATGTTTTATCATTCTTTCGTCGGCATCCGTAGTTTATGGCCCAGCCAGGTTTTCACAATGTTGATTAGAATTTTTTTCCTTAATAACGAGGAATAATGTTTTAAACTTTCGTGGTTTGATTCTAAAACAGCCTGTATAATATAATGGAGCAGTATTTTGTTATTATGTAAGGCAAACGATGAAAAAAATTTCGCTTCTAAATACCACCCGCCATAGATAATTATTCTAATGCTTGTAAATATTTGGATTAAGCTTTAACATACATTTTCTTAAAATTTTGCTGAAGTAAAAGTCAACCCGCTATCATGATACATACTCATTAAAAAGGTTGCTTTTGAGTTTTGAATTAGTTGGTTATCACTTTGTTCATACACTTAATCCTTTTCTCATATTGCAACAGAGATGGAAAATATTTGAGAGAAAATATTATGGAAGTCTAGGTATTTATCATCGGTTGACAAATTTAACAATATTCATTAGAGTACAGATTCATAATAGAGTGACTTTATCTCAAATCCTATATTTTTCAATAATCTCTTTAAGTTAAAAATCTATTAGTCTAACTAAAATGGCACCAAAATTATAATATTTGGGTAAATCACAAAAAGGAATTTTTTTTTTTGTTTAACTGGCCCCGCTTCAAACCCCGGTGTTTTTTTTGTCAATAATTATTATGGAATAAATAATAAAAAAAACTAAATCAACAATGAAAATACTGTGGCGAAATTTTTATTCCGATTTAAAAAAAAATCAAAAATGGTTAAAAAAAGTTTCTTGTTCGTGAACGAATTTGTTTTTCTGCATAATCCTTCTCGTTACACAAAATACATTTGCTTTGTTACTGAGAAAACTTTAACTCAAATTTTTTGCTGCATAATAAAGAGGGCGGACAAATACAAACGAAAAACGACAGTAATAAGGAATTAACAAAAAAAAAACTATTTAACACAAAAAACAGTTTTTAAAACGCCAGTTTGATATGGAAAGGACAAAAGACTTAATGCGACAAATTCGCCGGAATAATGAACGAAACAAAGAAAAATAATGCCATAAATAAGTCGTCGTCCAAAATTAAAAATTGAATATAGATCATGTCGTCGCGTGGGCGGAAATATGAAATACCGTGTAAACAATGTGACAATGTGTAAATTGTTCAAGAGAGGGAAAAGAACATGTCATCATAAGATTTTATAAAAAAATAATAATACTCACGCTTTCCAGAGAAAACATTTTATAATCCCAATTTTATTGATCCAAGAAAAATGCAAATGCACGCATCTTTTGTATGTTATAAGCGTCATTTTGACCATAAAAAATAACTAGAACTATCACAAAACGAAAATGTAAAGCAGTATTTCACTATTGCAAGAAAAGGAGATTCATTCGATAGAAAATAGTAATGTGTCCCAAATTGGAACTTTGGTAACAAATGGGTTAATAGAGAATGGTACCTAGTTAGCATCGTAAGCGTAAATTTTTAATATTCTCTCTTCAATATTCTCCGTTTTTGCTGAGATATTTAAATAAATAGATAAACGACCATCTCACCAACTTTTTACGGTTGGACAGTTGAAGTCGTCAAAAACTTTTCCTACGTTCTTACTTTACTTCAATAATGAAAATAGGTTGGGTGCCCACTTTGGAAACAAAATACAATTGCGGCGTAAACTTTGTCGGCCATTCACATAATACGTAATATTACGGATCACGAATACCTTTTACGTGTTGTCCGAACTTTGTATTTTCCGTATTCCTCCAGAGTTCGGATATACATAAAATACAAAATAAACGGCGAACTGTCACAAGTGCCGGTTTGCATTTTGCGAGTTGTGAAAGTTTGCGCTGGAACACTTTTGTTTTTAATCAAAACAAATGCCTTTGATGAACGTTGACACAATTCGAATACGTTATTAATGTTTTAATAATAAATTATTTACAGAATATAATTGAAAAACACGTTTCAAGTTTCGCAATTAATATATAGACACGTAATGATTGCAGCAAAATTATTATGTATATTATTTATTTTATTTATTGAACACTTTATATATATAGATTAACAATTTATAAACACATAAGAGCTGGCATATTGCCTTAATAAAATTTCTTCCTACCTACCCTAACCGTTTAGATTCAGAAAATTACAAGCGTTACATAAACATATTCTAGGTTGTTACTAGAATGATACACAAAAATTAAAAACAAAAATTAATGAAAAATTTACACGATACTTATACTATAAAGAGAGAAGAGGAAAGTTGATGGGAAAGAAAGAAGAAAGAAACAACTCAGACATTTAGATAGTGAAATATAAATCCTGATTTCAATGTAAATAAACTTTGTAACATTTACACTCTAAAGTCTCTAACATAGAGGGTAAATTATTCCATAATCAAGTTGCTACTACTGTGAAAGAGGAAGCAAGAAAATGCCACGTATATTATATATCTCTGTGTCTTCTGTGTCCTGTGTATGTGTTCAGACTGATGAATAATAAAACAGTTCAGTGTGAAAAAGAACCACAACCCTCGACGCGTGTCGACCTCGATGGCTTCTCTCAAGTTGAAACTTATAAAATATAACTCGAGTGGAAAAAAGTACGCTTCGCAGTGTAGTGGTTGGCGTGTTGGTGTAGTATTTTTGAAGTCCTGAGTTCAATACCAGACAGGGTAGACGTGAAATATTGATTATAAAGGTTGTTTAAACTGCAATTATTCATTGTTCAAGAACTGTAGGACTGATCACCTTACTTTCACATAAAAAATGATCGAAAAAAAACTGCATTTTGTTTACCTACGCAGTGCCTTATACACCGCTGGGTCCGGAAAGGGGGATGATTCTGATATTTCATATCATGTTACCAAGCAATATTAAGCAGCGCCGCTGTAGTGCGGTTTGATCTTTAATAATATGTATGTCATTATGCTACACACAATTTATAATATTTTGAGGTAAGGTTATAATTCTACATTTAAAAAGATGTATGTATTTTGCAATATTATATAATTTTAGACTTTTTAAAAACTACGTCAAAGAAGGGTGGAAAAAGTAAAATAATTACGATAGTCAATAACTATTGATTCATAAATTAGTATTAAGTGAACAAGAGATACACTGATATTTTTTTTGAAACACGCAATCGTTATGCAAAAAACGAATTACATAAAATAACTATGAATTTATAAAAAAAATGTCTTTTTTTTCAGTAATAGGAATACTATTTATAAATACTGACAAAGATTTCTGGATACTTTTATTCTTGAAAAGTTGTTATCGATAAACTCCTTTCATTACGATAAAGTGTTTTAAATAGCTAGACTTTATATAGTCCTAAAAAAATTCTCAAGGGAAATAAGATGAAATGACCCGTATAGAGATTACTCAAAGGCAATCTTCGATTCCACTGTAGTATATGTTAATGTATCAGGAAATAATATCACGAGAAGGATATAAGAAGATGTGTTATCGAATCTTTTATATTTCCAGACTATTCTCTGTCAGATAAAAGTTTCATAGCACAAAAGAAAAATTTTCAGCGTCTTATTTAAAAATATCGTATACTTTTCAAGGTACCTATTTTGTAAATTTTATTTTACAGTCAAAAGTAATTTTATGACAAGATAAATGATCTCAGTTTTTCCAATTTATATAAAAGTCGTTTTTTTGAGCGTTATTTCAAATTCCGACGATTTTTGTATATGGTTTTCGGCTATGATTAATATTACTACGCTTGAGTACTTATTTTTTTATGTTTTCAAATTTTTCACGTGTAAACAAAAAAAAGCAATTTAAAACATGTATTAAAAAGAGACATAACTACGTAAGATATTGATTTGTTTGTATGATGTGGAATTAACAAACCGGGTTGTGATTCGAAAGTTCGAACCCCATTCTACCCTAACTTGATTTCTATTTCCCAATAGGAAATTATTTTCAACTCATCGAAAATTGACACCAAAATTGAAATATTTCGGCAAATTATAAGAATGCTAATTTTTATTTTTTAAAATAATTTTGAACATGTCATTTTGATAAATGCATTTATGTGACACTTACGTCTCGATGAGATTAAAAATATATAATATATGATTTGATTTAAAATGTACATACACTAGATATTATTTAGTTGTAAATAAATTATTCTTACAAGGCACAATATTTATCAGTCTGAATATGCCCATCAGAGGGTGAAATTTCATTATTTCACTGAAAAGCGATGGATTTGCAAAGTGCGATTATTCACTTAATCTAAAGATCCTGCCCAAAAGCGTATAATTCGCGTAGTTTTACAATCCCATTTTTATAGATGAGCTTATACCCTTTCTACGTAAAATCAGCTAGCTTCAAAGTTAGGATGACATAATCCCTAAGTAATGACGGTCTCTCCAATGCTCCATGTTACTAATGGACACTTCATAAAGCAATTTTTAAAATGTGTTCCTGATGTTAAAGTGTAATTCTAAATTACGTTAAACATAAAATAATCATTATCTATAAATCATATAAAATTCTGCCTCCCTCAACATATATCAAATATTATTTTTCTGTCTGATAAGCAAAATATATGAGCTTTTTTATAATTTTAAAACCTAAAATCTACTTTTTATTATTAAAATAAACGCATCAGAATTTTGATATAAATACGCACAGTGCATTCAATGCTTACGTAATATTTTTTTATTTGTGTGTAAAAATAAGTTTTTCATTTACATTATTATACTCCTCCCGCTAACATAGACGAAATTTGTATGATTACTTGGTTCACTGACAGCCACTAATACGTTTACAAAATGTTATTAAACATTCACACACACTGTAAAGTTAGGTCTCATAATATAAGCAACGTTCATTGTCTGTTCTATGAATGCTAATTTATTAACAAAAAATTAAAAGGTGTTTTTTTTAATTCAACACTTTAACACGAATTTTTTTTTTATTAAATATCGTATTACGAATTTATCAAATGTGATTTTTAAAAAAAAATCTTTTAAGTAAACGAATTTTCGAATTTACGGTAGGGTCTCATATTACAGACAAACACCATCATTGATCGTCTTCGGAACTTGAGTAATTAATTAAAAAGAATGGTTTTTCTTCCAACAGACGAAACTGTTAGGAATATGCCAGTCTTAACATTTACAAAGCTTATAATTTGTCGTCAGTTGGGTTAAGTGATCACTTTACGCACTGTGTAACATTCACCAGTTTGCCTAAAGGTAGACTCCAAATATGAATGGCACGAATATTCCATTTGCATACATGTTGGCCCCCTATGGAAAAAACTAGACACATCTATTGTTAGAAATTGGGTTACTTTATTTACAATATTAAATCTGTGTTTTTTTTTTACTCGACCTCGTGGTGTATTGGTCGGCGCGTTTGCCTATTATGCAACAGGTTTCGGGTTCGATTCTCATGGCTGCCATTAAGTATTTATTTAAAAAAGGTGTTTTTACACAAAAATATTTTCATAGTCCCTGGACTGGTATATGAAGCGAATGTAATCGTAAGTAAGTAATAATAAATGAAATAACATATTTAACTCTTGTGTGACTGTGATGTCACACTAGTCTACATACGATACAAGACTTGATATATCGCTCTTATTTTTTTAAATGATGAAATTGTGTTTTTTACATTCATAGAATAGACATTTTTACGCCGGATTTGGAAAGTAAAGTTCGTATGACTATTAAGGATTTTAATACAAAAAATATTTATACTTGCTATGCGGAGAATGAACGTGCGGCCTCCGTGGTGTAGTGGTCAAGACGCTTGACTCACACACGGAAGGTTCCGGGTTCGATTCCCGGTGAGAACACAAAAATTAAAATGTGATTTTTCTCAAGCCTGGGTGCTCTGTGATGTAATTCACCACTGTAATTAGGCCTCCTGGCCTGTTGTGGTGCAAAAAAAAAAAAAAAAAAAATGTAAAATCGCTAATTGGTCAAATAAATTAATGAAAGTGTACCAAGTATTTTTTATTGGTAACTTATGTTTAAATATAAATTATTTTATCAAGAAACAAAACGCTTTAAACACTTTTCAAACAGATTAGAAAAAAACAAATATAAAATGAATTTCATACATTTTATCTTGAAGCATTAAATGCAAATTTAAAATCGAAAAATCAATCCTTATTGTTATTCTATTTCCTAATAAAATAAATACAGATATAACATAAAGATACATTAAAAAAAAAAATATTGGCACATAAGAATATACAGTTTGAGAGGATCTTTGGAACGTAAGGAGTAGATTTTTAACGTTATAACAAAACTTTATATAAAGAATATATTTTTACTTACATAGCACAGCATTATGCCCAGAGTGCGGCCTGTCACGTAACGTCAAATATCATATCCTTTAGCATTATGACAGGAAAACACACAAATTATCCACACTAACATCGAACACGCACTTTCCTGTCATCGCATCGCCCTTAATCCAAATGCGGTCCTTGCCTTTCAATCACTAAACGTCAAACTGACAGATGCGATGATTCCACATTCGTGGTTCGAAAATTCAAACTGCTGTCAAAAATGAACTCCGGAATTACGTGATACTTTTAAACTACTTTATGTGTAAAATGATGTCAATAAAAACAGGAATAAAATTTTGACTTAAGAAACAGTAGAAAAAAAACTTTGAAACGATTAATAGCGTTTTTTTTTTACACTACCGTTTTTATTTTAGCGCAAATGTGAATTATATACTAAAAATTATTGTTACATTAGTTAAAATCACTTATTTGATAAAAAAAAATATTTCACGTAATTCTCCGTAACTACGAAAACTTTTTTGTTGGTAAGATTGCAGACACATCCAGCAACCACGGAGCTCATGGGCTATCTGACGTGACAACGTTGTTACAGAAGTATTTATGCGCACGCAGCATCGCGCAGAATTTGTCACCATGGCAACCGAGTCTTTTGAATGGCGGATAATAGATGTGGATTTAAACGAAATTGGAATGTTATGGTTCAGAAAATGATCAATCCAAATATATCGAATAGAAACCGCGGGAATCAGAATTTGAGCGTATATTTTACAAAAGGTAAGAACCGCATTCCATTACGTAAGTGTTAATTAAACCTTGTATATTTTCATGGCTTTTCAAATACTTCCAGCGTTTTCTGGGTTGTAATTCCGTAAGTAAAAAATATTCAATGTTTTAGAGTGTAATGCAATGTCCAACATATTTTTTTTTTATTTTTATACGCCTCCACTCGTTTAGACTTATGTAATTTTATAACATCAAAGATTAATTTTGATATTAAGATTATTAATTTAAACTAAAAATAAGTTAGTGCCAGTTTCAACAAAAACGCTTTTTGGCTTGGCTGACCAATATTGTAATATTTTAATGAGATTTTTTTTTTTTTTTATATTTTAATTTTGACCTTTAATTTTTTTCTCAATCTTTGGTTTTTCAAGACGAAAAAGATTTAGTGTGTATTTTTTTTCTACATTTTTATATCATGTCTTGCGCTTTGCTGGTTGCATACAATCATCACTATTCTGAAATACCGCAAAATAGCCCGCAATTAAAAAAACGTGCCAAAAAATTAAAGCTCAGTATTAAAATATAACAATAGAGATGGAGGACATTTTAAAGAAGGAAAAAATGGAAGTCTAGGCATTTTTAAGGCTTATTACCTGTCATTGGCTCGTTTTACGCACTATCTAACATTCACAATTTTTGTCTATGTTTAAACATCTGCATTATCTTAAATCTTATCATTTTTGATCTGATGATTGTTGTCAAGTTAAATAGCTGAAACCTTTATTGATGCGAGTGAGATTGATCTTACTGAATTATTTTACCTTTAAGGTAACGTCTGAAAGATTAAAAAATTTATTATTATTTTTGGACAAGGTAGTTAAATCAACAGTATTTGAAGTTTATAACGACCGAGTAAATGCCTAGATATACATATTTCCTCTCCTTAAATTTTCTTAATCACTGTAGTAATATTTTTATTTTGATAACTCCCCAGGGGGTGAAATCAACTCTTATGCTATAAACATTTGTATAAACTTAAAATAAAGTTTATTAAAAAAACAAACCAAAAAAAATGCAGACAACAAAATACCATTGGCAGTTTCATACAATATTTGCAATATGTTATGTACTATAAAAAGGGGTAACTATGTTCGTTGGATATAACTTTGATGCTTGTAATTATTCCAAATATAACAATGCAAGTAATGTTCCTCTATTAATTCAACATCCTACCAAAATGTCTTTGGGGTAGTTGGGGTTAATTTCAGAGGTTGTTATTTTGCAACTGCTAATGACGTGCGTAGGTCCGATATTAAAGTTTTCAGACACAAAATGTATTTCCAACCTTACCTAAGGGCAACTTTAAGACGTGTATCAAATTCATGATTGGCTTACGAGATTAACTTCGTCCCAACACCCTAACTCAATTGGTAATAAAATAATTTTATATTTCAATTATACATAACAGCGTAATTAAACGTAAAAGGGGTTTTAAGTATAGAAAACATAATTAAACATAGAAATCAAATTATGATGAACAAACAAACAAACAAGTGAGATTATAGTTATTTTAATACTTTTGATTTACATACCTTAATTGTCTATCTTTAGCGCCCCTGGGTACACATACAGGTATATGGACTAATGGTTTTCAATTTTTTTTCAAGACATAGAAAATTATAATATTTTCTCGACCTGAATAAATATATAAGTTCTTAAAATTTGCCCAAATATTTCAATTTTAGAGGCTATTTTCAACGAGTTGTAAATAACTTACTATTAGAAAATGGAAACCAAGTGGAGAAAGAGTGGGGTTTGAACCTCGGATTTTTGATCCGTGAGTCCGTAACATTAACCACAGGATGAAAGCCCAATCAATATATTGAAAAGAAGAAAAACGAGAAGAAAGAATATAAAAACAGTCAAATAACATATATATATATATACATTTAATTTTACATTTGCAATTCGCAATTTGTCACCCAACTAGACAAAAGTCTGTTCTAAGGTTAACAAATTGTGAATAAGAAAAATATTTTCTTTTGGATTCACTACATAGCTGGAGTATATATATATATATTTTAATAGTTCTGTGCAGCAATTCATTTGTTTATATTGACTTTAAACGTATTTAAGCTGTTTGTGGTTTTCAAAAAACTGTACAATTTATTGTCATTGTTTCTTTTATTTATTATATACGACGTATATGTCAGAGCGTCAAGTCATGATATTAAGAAACTAAAAAAATGGGATAAATCGATAAATTTAGCCATGAAACTCTACTTACGTTTTGAAAAGTTTTTCGGTAAAGTCTGATCGATTGAACGTGTTGGTCATTTCATCACAAATCGCTTAACATACTTTTACTTGGCAATATGTTACCCCATTTGTGACATTACCTCGAATGACGCTTAAGAAAATATTGAAAAAACTTTCAAACTATGTTCAAATGCGGAGAAAAGATATTATGTTATAGTAAATCTGATGTAGCTATCATATAAATATATATTTAGTGATATGATTTCATTAATTCAGACAAAATGTTTTTATTTTTTTTTATTTTTTATTTATTAATAAAACATATAAGACATGAATATCATGATATTATATTCCCAGGAGTTGTACGAGAAAACTCATTTGGGACGGTACATAAAAAAAATAGTACATTTCTTGTAACAATACATAGTATACATTTAAACAATAAAAATTTAAACAAAGATGATGCAGAACTTTTTTTGTTTGCACTAATTGTTGTTATAGGCCCTTGTTTTACTACCTATTTTTTTATATTTTTTATTTAATTTAAATAATGCATACAAAATTCATATTGTCACCATAAAAAAAATGTTGCAATTTTGATCTAAATTTGTTGCCAAAGAAAAGAAGAGCATTTCTGAAAAGAAAATATGGATGTCTAGGCGTTTACAGGGTTTATGACCTGTCATTAGCTAGTTTTGGTGGTCAATTACATACAAAGTAACATTTATTATTTTAATTTTATTGCAACAGAGAGGGAAAACATTTTTGAGAAGGGAATATGGTAGTCTAGGCATTTACAGGGTTTATGACCTGTCGTTGACTGGTTTAAGCGGGCACTTCACACACCGTGCAACATTCACCATTACGCCCATGTTTGAACATTCAAGTTTCCTCAACTCTTCCATCTGTAGACTTTTGTGAAGTAAAAGAGCTGAAACTTCTATGATGTGTGTGAGAATCATCCGGCTGAATCAATTTACCTACTAGGCAACGCCTGAAAACCATTTTTAAAATTTTTAATACTTCTTCTTTTACCAGGTAGTTAATTCAACAATATTTTGCAAAATATTATTGAATTTATTATTTTGTCTAGACTAAAACACGGAGTCTCTCAATATAATCTAAAATAGTATCTCAATAAATGTAGATAAAGGAAGGTAATCATTGTTCTCGTGTATTGTGGAGTTATGCGCTGGGGAGCTATCTGGCACGTATCATTTGTTTGTAAATTGTACGCGCAGAATTACATTGTTCTAGTCGACTAGTCTAGTCTATTGGAAGAATATTAGAAATTTCCTGGAGAAACCAAATCACTGATGACGAGAATCTCAGTTGAATCGAAGAAGGGAGACACCTAATCAAAACCATATCAGAGAGGCAAGCCCAGTCGTTCGGCCACATTATGCGCCATGAAGGTCTTCTGCATGACATAAAAGAGGGAATTGCTGAGGGGACAAAATACAAAGAGCTCGCCCATACACAAATATACAAATAATATAATTCAATGTTTCAGTTCGCAATAGTTAAGATACAAATTTATAATTTATTTAGGACCACTATTAAGTTTATTAAAAAATTATAAACTTGTAAGGGTAAATTTTTCAGAGGATTCAGTCCTTTTTGAAAAGTCTGTTGGTGATTTTCAGGAAATTATTGAAACACTGCAGGAAAACTCAACTCGTCTGGGTCTTAATATTAGCACAAAAAAGACTCAGATTATGTGAAACAAATCCTGTCTTGACCCTGATCAGCCTCTCTATAATAATGGACAGAGGATTGAGAAAGTTGACAGCTTTAAATACTTGGGAGTTCACATAACTGAAGATGGAAGCATGCATAAAGAGCCCGCAGCCCGCCTAGGAGTTGCTGGAGCAACTTTTAACATGATGCGTGTTGTCTGGAACTCTAGTCTATACTCGGTCAAAACGAAATGCCGATTATTCAACTCTTGTATAATGTCAGTTCTCTTATATGGGTGCGAATCTTGGCACCTTGCCAAAGCTCAAAACACCAAACTTCTGAGTTTTGATATTAGGTATAAGGTGGTTCGATGTTATAACTAACATTGAAGTCCGAGAACGGACGCAGCAGCCTCCTGTAACGAGCGTCTTGAGGATGCGGTGGTGGACCTGGCTTGGACACGAGCTGCGTATGCCTCAAGAGAACCTAAACCCTAGTTGCTTCTTCTTTAAACCTGCGGGATCACGCCGTCTTGGAAGGCCGTCAATGACGATCTTTAGACTTTATTCGGCGGAATAAAGGGGCGCTGGATTGACATGGGAAGAAACGAGAGTGCTGACTGGCAATAGAGTCTCCCGGAGGCAACTGGTGATGTCCACATGCTCCACTTAGGAGCGGATGTAGAAAAAAAGAAGAAGAAGGGAAATACTAAAACCAGCATCGATTATGAGGTGGTTTCTCCCCTTTGAAAAAATCCAGTTTTGGGTGTTCATCCAAGACTCTTGGAGCTATATACAAAATTCTACCCATACAGTATACTTATAAGTGATACGCGCCACATGACTCCCTAATACACCACACCACAAGACAAAAGAACAATATAATCCTACTTTTAGTCAATTATTTGTTAATAAATAAAAATTGGTGTTATTTGTTTTTATTGCATTGAACAGTGGTCCAGAATAATGAAAAGGTAATAAAACTGATTTGCCGAATCAAATTTAACGAAATAATTAAAGAATAAACTATTTCTCCGATACAATTGTACAAGTCTTCGCCAAATTTCGCTTTGTTAAATTGCTAAATAGCCCATATCTATCATTTTAATGGTATTTCTGAAACAATTACACTTTAATGTATTTCGTATTTTGAAATGTTGTTTCTGTTATTGCTTGGAATAAATTCGTTCGTTTACTTGAATGGAATTTTTAATTTAATTCAATTATTCAGAATTCTATACATAAAAATAAAATAAATGGTTTATATGGTTTATAAATATTAATTAAGTGATTCGTATAGTGAAACAAATACGGATGATGATAATAAAATACCCAGTACGTTAACATTTTCATACAAAATAAATAAAAACAACCTCAATAGGTATATATATTTTTTTAAAATTATATAACTTCAAATGAACTAAAAAACTAAAACAGTGTCAGCCACTCTCCGAGCACAAGAGCGTGTCCTCTTTTTGTAAAGTTACAGCTTTAATATCAAATAAAAATATATGTAAAAGCAGACAATAATAGAAAAAAAACGTATTATTTTATGTAACCATATAAATTCATACTTTAAAAAAAAACAAATACAGGTATCAAAAATGTTATGAGTTTGTCCAAATTGATGTTTTGCAAACAGGCAGAAATTTGTTGCTCTAGAGGGAGAAAACATTTTTGATAAGAGAATGTGGACGTTTAGGAATTTGCAGGGGTTATGACTTATAGCTTATGTTTAAGTGGCCACTTAACAGACTGTGTAACATTTACCATTTTGTGCATATTTAAAGATCCGAATTTCATTATATGTTCTATCTGTTGATTTTTGTGAAGATGCATAAACGAGCTGAAACCTTTATTATGTACAAATTTATATCTGAATAACTCCCTAGAGAAAAAATCCAGCATGTCTGAAAACATTTGGACATACTCAAAACATTGTTAAATTAACTAAGTGGTAAAAGAAGAAGTATGAAAACTGCAAAATTGTTTTTAGGCGTTGCTTAGTAGGGGAATTGGTTCACCCGGATAAATCTCACCCACATGATTAAGGTTTCATCTCTTTTACTTCACCAAAGTCAACAGATGGAAGAGTTTAGGAATCGTAGTTGTTGAAACATAGGTAGAATGGTGAATGGTGAATGTAAAATGGTTTATGATACTTAAACCAGACAATGAGTGGTCGAAAGCCCTGTAAAAACCTAGACGTCCTTTACAAAAATGTTTTACCACTCTGTTGAAACAAATTTTAAAATAAGTATTATATAGATACGGATACTTTCCTTTGATATTGAAATATGAATCTTATTAATTTAAATTTATTACAACAGAGAGGGAAAACACTATTGAGAAGGGAATTTGGAAGTCTAGGCATTTACAGGGCTTATGACCTGTCATTGGCTGGTTTAAGTGTCATAAGCCTAAGGTCATAAGCCCTCTAAATGCCTAGACTTCCAAATTCCCTTCTCAAGAGTGTTTTCTCTCTCCGTTGCAATAAATTTTAATATGAATAACTCTCTAGGGAGGGAATTCAGCCAATCTGCAAGCGTTTGGACATATTCCAACATCGTTGATCTAAATAATTATGAATATGTTTTTTTTAAATATAATACCGTGTACACATATTAAGTAAATGTTAGCATGAATCTAATTTTGTCTGTGTCTAGGGGATTGAGGAAATGTGTGTGAAACATAAACAGAATCGTGGATAAGCGCTTTTGACTCGATGGTTGCTCTCAAGTAAAAATAAAAGTGGAGGAACATTCAGTCGTAGGGTGGTAGATGGCGCGATTGTTTACCATGCTCGAGGTCCCGGGTTTGATTTCCAGGAACGTTGAAACTGAATTTTGTCAACAGTGTTTTGAGTATTTTCAAATATTCTTAGACAAGTTTGGATTTCACTCCCTAGAGAGTAATTAAGTTTAAAAAGTTAGAAGAATAGGCAGAATGGGGAATGTTACACATTGCCATCCCGGCCAACGCCAAGTGCTAAGCTTTTTAAATGCCTAAACTTTCATAATCCTTTATTAAAAAAGTTTTCCCTGTTTGTTGCTATAAATTTCAATAAAATATTTGTTTTTAAGGTGATTTTCTTCTTAAGTCTATTATTGTTCCTGGACTGGCACTCAACGCTTAAGACTCATTACCTTACCTTCCAGAAACGTTTGATTGATATACGCAGCATTTGATCAAACAATGGAGTGCCTTATGAACCAACAGATACGGATTACGATTTTATTACAAATTAAAAAGAAATGGGATTTGTTAAAATAATATAATATTTTAATTAACATTATTTTTTTAAGACACTACACTTTCCTTTGGCTAATCAAAAAGAAACACAAAATACAAAATGAGTATCTGGGTGACGTACAAAGACCGTGAGGGTAAAAGGCCGCTATAAAATCCTTGAGATAATCTGAAGGATCTCTCTAAAAAATAGCGAGTGATCATATTATCTCGTCAAAAATATGTAAAATAGACCAGCCAAGAGATAAGGGAAGGGCACTTGTGAGATATTGTCTACACGGAGAGAGTTGCCCTTCAGAGGAGGGTTGGAAGTACGTGACAAAAGATTTGTCACCCCTGCTCCAACTCCCCTGCCATTTACCACTTGGCGTGCTGACGAAGCGATACTAGAGGATGAAAAAACAGGGCTACCAAAAATACATGTTCGAATAATTATTTTCGATTTCTGAGGAAAAGGTAAATTGAGAACACAACAAAATTTAAAAACCCGTTTTGTGTCTACTGTGTGCCTTATAAAAGTACTGCATTGTTATTATAATTTTTTTCTGCCCTAAGCCCAAAGCTTTTCAATACCTTGGAGCCCAGTATAAACTTCTCAAAAAGCTTTGATCAATTATTTAAAACCATAGTCGCTCACTGTATTATTTAGAATAGTAAACATAGTTTATTTGAGAAAGAATGAGTAGAGGAATTGTACCAAATATGGCATACGTCCCTAATATGAGATGACAGCGTTCCTCAAAAACTTGGCAAAAACGCATTTTTTAACCCAGCGTACCAACTTCCTCATCGATCAACCAACAAACTTCAGTACACGCTCGGATGCTAGACGCTTCACAAGCGCCAGGTACGATCATGTTCTTGTGTCTTTTTGGTTTGATATTTGAATTTTAATTCTGGTCTTGTTTCTATTACGGGATGTTAAGGTGACCCTTATATGAAGTAATGTATGACAATAGGAACACTGTTTTTAATATGGAATTCTAGTAGAACAAAATCAACATATATTTTCCAGGTTGTAACCAGATTTCTGTACTCATAAAACAGAACTGAAAGGCTTGCAAAATAAAAAAATGACCTTAAAAAAATTAAAGGCAAGTAGTGAATCCAGTGCAAAGCATGTCATAATTGGTGCCATAATCCTGTATAAAGATCGATAGTTAGAATATCCGAGTCTTCCATAAAAGGAGCACATTTTTGCCAACACATTTTTTCTATTGTTTAAAATGATGTCATTTATGTGTTTTTCTTATTATTTTGATATCGTTTTATGGTACATAACTAATTCCCAAATGAATACAATGTGTAACACTAATTTAACAATTCGATGACAATTAATAAGAATAATTTTTCTTTAAGTTATTCTATATTTGGTACATCTCCTCTATAAATTTGTATATTTAGTGAGAAATAATAACTTATTTTTGTCTGGGAGAGTAAAAAAAAGAAAGGTAATTGATCAAGTTTTGACCCTGAAATAGAACTTGAACTCGGGATTAGTATTTTTAAGTCCATGGATGCTCTCAGGTAAAAATCCTGAATAAGAAAATCAAGCCGAGATATGTCTATATTGTTGTGCAGTGGTGCGATAGGCAAGTATTATTAGTATGCTGGGTTTGATTCCTGGCAGAGTGGACATGGACTATTGATTCTATTGGTTGTTTAAACAGCAATATTTGATTGTTTCAGGACTGGTACCTGAAGCATATAAGACTGGTCACCTTACCTTCATATTACAGATGATCAATATACTCTGCATTTAGCGTACTAATGAAGTGCCCTATTTACCACCGGATGTGGGCTGGTATGATGATGAAAATAACGAATATTTCCTTCTTAAATTTAAAAAACAAAATACGCAACACTTGTATTCAAACAACCGTTTTTGTCTAAAAAAAAAATCAACTTTCAATTTGTACTTCTAATTAATTTATTAATTAATTTTTTTCTTAATATATTCCTAAAACATCTTTTGACATACAAATCCCAACTCCATGGAACCAAAGTCCGGTGACGAGTTGGGACGAATAAATCTATAAAATTTTAACAACATACATATTACCATATATATTATACAGAACAAAAACATCATTGAAAAAACATGGCATATCAAGATACGAAATAATATGCAATAAAATTATCTTTTATTTAAAAAATTAAAACGTGCAATGTATAAAAACGGGCGTAAATTGCGCTATTTCTTGTTAATAGTGACAAATAAAATGTTTTTTTTTTGTGGCAATCTTGAGTTCAAGTTCCTGTAGAAACAATTTGCCTTACATTCAAGTTTTCTTTTGTCGTGCTTTCTTCCCAACCAGGCCAATGAGTAATTTGACACAGTTGGAAAGGTTCCAGAATGATGATTATAGAACATTATAAGTTACTAATTCTACAAAGCTTGGTTAATTAATTGGCAATGATGAATAAATATCAAACGTTATTAGAAACTTAGCGCAAATAAATCATAGTGTTTTGTAAAAATACTCTCAAATTACATATTTTTGACATAATCATAAATATTATCGTTCTTTCGATTAACACATTAGAAAAATATGAGCCTATATCCGGGAGAATGCAAAATACAGATTTGGTTTTGAAATCGGATCAGGGCCTCGATTATGATAGGAAGATAAATTTTATCTTCAACTTTATCTACAAAGTTAAATTAAGTTTTATGTATGAAAAATAGAATTTGTTAATACATTTTTTTCTAAACATGTTTAATTACCGGTTACCGATGAAAATACCTCGAATTTCTATACAAATACACAGACATTCGTTCACAAATATCGATATTAGTTTATACCGTCTCAATACATACCGATGAGGATAGCCGTTCATAATCGCGATCTAAAACCGTAATAGCGATTTCGACTCAACGATTCGGTATTCATGTAGCAGAAATACCAACTGTATTTTTGTTGGTGTTTTCAGTTGACAAGAGTTTTAGAAAATGTTTCAGTAAAATACATGTAAAATAGAAATAAAATAAACAGCACCATTTAAAATGGCAATTAATTATTGAAAAAAAAAATTGTTTACATATTCCAATCCTAAAACTGAGTCTTATTCTGACTACTAAATAACTTTGGGATAAAACTTTTAAAAAATGTCCGCCACGCAGTATATTGGTTGGCGCGTCCGCTTACCATGATTGAGGTCCTAGGTATTCCTTGAGGGTGGACGTGAAGTATTAGCTTTAAATGTATTTCTACACTGCAATATTTCATTGTTCCTGGAATGGTACCTGAAGCGTATGCTCAGTCAGGACATCAGTGTCCTTATCTTTCAAGCAAGTAAACATATTAAGATATGCTGCAATTAGAGTAGCAATACAGTGCCCTATGCATCACTGGTTGTAAATAGGGAAACGATGATGAAAAATATTAATATTATACAAATTGCAATATCTATACTTTAGTTGTAATGTATGCGAGTATAATTTAAACAAATTACGTTATTTGAATGGTAATTATTAATTTTAAGGCTCCTTTTACAAAATAAGGTAAACAGAGTTATCTTTAGTTTTTTTAAAAGTAAAATCAAAGTTGTAGGCGTGTATTTGTTGCTTGAAAAATATTTTCTATAGAGAGTGAACGGTGAGCTGAAATCTACCTCGGCAAGCAAATGTTTGTAGTAGGGGCCAAAACTAGCAGTTCACAATGGAGTTCTAGTTCCAACCCTAATGTATCGGAGCAAAATATGAAATCGGACAAAAAATGAAGGCAGGTTGATGCTGTTGAAATGCGATCTCTCAGGCGAATTTGTGGTAAAACGATGTAATACAGGTGCACACGACGAGATCCATGAACTTTGTAAGGCTGAGACATGCACTATCGACATAATCAAGAAAAGGGTGCTGCGTTATTTTGGACATGTAGAGCGAATGGACAGCGAAATAACAGCTAAAAGGATCTACGATGTGAACGTTGCTGGATGCAGAAAACGAGAAAGAAATGGCAGGATCAAGTCCGTCCAAAACTTGAAGATGGACATGTCAAGAGTGGGGATAATCGGTGTGCGTGAGTGAAAAGATGTATGAATGAAGAGGAAGCGGAATCTGTATGCAAAGACAGAGTGATATCACTTTCTATCTTTTCCGCCTATCCCTACGGTACAACGGCATGATGGTTTGTTTGTTTGTGTGTCTATTCAAGATTTTTATTGTTTTTATTTTTCAATAAGCCAAAAATTGCGATGATAAAGGCATTAATATTTTTTTTTGTTTGACGTGGGATAAATTTTCTAAAAAGGTTTAAAAAATGCACATTTTGGATTTACAGAAAACTAGATGTTTCGCGCCCTGTGAGACAAACGGCACATATGAGGTTTTAGAGCTAAAGTTGTACGCAATGTTTATTAGAAGTGGAGTCGGCGGTCATAAAGCGTGACGTCAATATGACGTAATGCCAACTGCGAGCCGTTTTGTATGTGCTCATTTTTAAATACAAAAATTATAAATGAAAATTTATTTTGAATACATAGATAGTTATATTATTAACATCGTGAAAGTCCGCTCTATTTTTGCTTTTCTTTTATTCTTCTTTTCTTTTCTTTTCATGGTCATGTCATACCATATAAATGCGCTATAAACTTTTTAATAATTAACAAAGGAATTGCCTACGCTCAGATGCTGTAGTCTTTGTGAGCATTTTTTCCAATTCATGTAATAGCTTAATTTTAAGATGTATTTTTCTAATTTTATTTCTATGTTAAAAATATGTGCATGGAAAAATTAACAAATGAAAAAATATATATATATATATATATTTAGCGTTATTACCGACTTGTGAAAATACTCTATTGCAAGTCGCCAACGAGGATATTTAGGAATTTAAACAGAATATTTGATTATTCTTCAGAGACGAAAATTGAAAAAAACTCATAGCTTCCCATGAAACTAAGGCCAACGTCAATAAAGTATCATTTCAAAAGACAAAGTTAAAAGTCATTTGGTCGTACTGTTGACAGTTTATTGATTGATTACAGTTAACAAGCAATGCTGTAGCATCCGTAATATTGTCAAATCTGTCATTCTGATTGACAAATTAATAAATATCTGAAATACAATACTTTGAATAAATAAAAGCGATTATTAGGGTTTAAGTTTATTTCGTCAGTTTATTATTATGCTTAATTATTTTCATTTACAATTAAAGAATAGTACGTAGGGTAATTACTTAGATAACTTGAAAAAAAGCATTTTTGAGTAACCCACTAAAACTCGCATTTGTATAGGCAAGTCGTGATTAAAATCGTATTTGGAGTATTTAAATTCATAACTTGTCCAGTTGTAGCATTCATGGAGAAAAAAAAGTGTTTTAGTGAGTAACTCACATATGCATATTTTAAAATTACTTATTTCTAGTCGTTACCCTGCGGTATGATGACAGTAGATGTAAGAGATTTTTTTTTATGTTACCATTATTATATTAGTTTTAAGCGAGGTATATTAGAGAAATATCAAGTACTACGAATACCGATAAAATATATGAAATGAATTAAGAATAATTTATGGTATTTTCAAAATCAATATGGATATTGCGGAGAAATGTTTTCATATATAACTTTAAAAAAGAAAAAAAAACAAGTCACTAGAAAAAAAGGCTAGATTGAAAGATAGTAAAGCCAAGATAAGATGACGATGTTCTATAAAAATTTGAATGGTTTGGAACAAGTTTGAAAATGAACATAAATCGTGACGTAATAGGGGCGTGGCTAATGCAATGATCGTTTTTCCGGAAATTCAAAATAAGTTTTAAAAATATTTTTTATGCTACCAACAAGTAGCAAATTTTTTTTTTTTACTGAAAAGTATTTAATCGGCCGTTTTTACTTTAAAAATTGAGAAAGAAACACGTGATAATTCCTTTTCATTATTATAACGTTGAGATATAAATTTCGTACTATTTTAATGTTAAATACACCATTTGTATTTAACCTGTGTACGGACGGATGGAAAAAACAGTCCCGGGTGTGAAATAGACCAAGAATCCTGGACGAGTGTTTTCGACTCAATGGTTAAAATACTGAAAAAGAAGAAGTGTAGTGCTTGGCGTCTTCACCTGCCATGGAGGTCCTGGGTTCAATACCTGGCAGTCAATGTAAAAAATGTGGTATTACACTGCAATATTTCACAGTCATACTCGGAATATTTGCGTTCTAGAATTTGTATTCGTTAGGAATAATCCAGTCAACTTTTCTCTTTGCGTAGTTGACAGAGAGTTTCTCAGGATGACAGCTGCAGGTAAATGGTGGGTTTTTGGACCCCCTCAACGCAACATTTCAATGACCCGGTACTGGTACTTAAAGCGTACTGATGGCATTACCTACATGTAACGGATAATCGAGATTTGCTCCATTAAGCGTACCAATGCATTTTTCAATGAACCACCCTCACATCATCGCAATCGATGTGAATGAAATTTTGATGACGAATTTGACAGGAAACAGGTTCGCGTTGTATAAAACACTTCAAAATTTTGATTGATTTAATTGTTTGCACCTTAACAGACGAGAAGGCCTAATAACAGTGGTGGATTTCAAGACAGAACACCCAGGCTTAAGAAAATTCTGATTTATTTTTTTGTTCTCTTCGGGAGTCGAACCCAAAACCTTTTGCGTGTAAGTCAAGCGTCTTAACTATTACACCACGGAGGCTACCATATATATACTTGTATTTTGTAAACCTACACAACGTTTTTATAAAGTATAATAATAATAAAATAATCATAATGAAAAATGCTGTTTTATTAAAAAATTAAGTAACCCCCTATTAATCTTTAATAATCCCTTAATTGCCTGTTTTTTTTCTTAAATGTTTGTATTTTATATGCCTACACAACGTTTTTACAAATTATAATAAAAATAAAATAATCATAATGAAAAATGCTGTTTTAATATAAAATTGAGTAACCCCCTATTAATCTTTAATAATCCTTTAATTGCCTGTTCTTTTTCTTACCGTATGCATGTAATTGGGTTCCTAACGAATACCTACAGCTTTAATGCTCAAGGGCTGGCTTGAAATAATGAAAAAATAACATCTTCACTTAGAAAACGAAGCATAACAGCGTGGAAACTCTAGAAGTTGTATTGTTAAGCCGAAGAAAGAGTTGTTGTACCGGTATAATTATACAATCCTTATGAAACAACCCCTCGCGAGAAAAACCTTAATTACCTTTGTTAAGACTTTGGAAAAAGACGAGAACTAAATGCAAATACTCCTCTATACATACAGGTACAGAAAAAAACTTTCCTTACAATAATATTGCTTTGATTAAAATTATTCGTTGAATGCGTTATACATCTCGTATTTAAAGCGTACCTACATTCTTATTTAAGTTATGTTTTACATAGATTTTTCCTAATGAAAAGTAGAAATCAATATTTTTTTGTTTTTTGTCTCTTTGTTGTGTTTCTAATAATTTAATTAATAGTTCTATACTTATATATATATTAAGACTACATAAAGTCTGAATAAAAAAAATATTTTAGTATTTTTTATTAATAAATCAATTGTGTTTTTATTGAAAAAAAAACGTAAAAAAGATAAAAAACTGGAACTTACTGAATAAGATGAGATGTCAAAAACGGCTCTGACTTACCTGCGAAAGAAAAAAACATTGTTAAAACGATGAAATATTTTGTTTTGTAAATATACTAAAATAAATTAACTACATACGAGCAATGAAACAAATGTGTTAAAAAAAAATCACAATAAATATATCCTTAACACTTCTTTATTCCACAATGTTTGATTATGTCTAAATGCTTGCAGACTGGTTGGATTTCCTCTATAGGGAGTCATTCATTTTTAAATTTATTGAAATTCAGCCAGTCTGCAAGCATTTGGACATAATCAAACATTGTTGAATTGGAAAAATTATAAAATTGTTTTCAGGCGTTGCCTAGTTGGTGATTTCGTTCAGCTGAATGAATCTCACCCATATAATAAAGATTTCAGCTCCTTTACTTCACAAAAGTCAACAGATGGAAGAGTTGGTGAATGTTACACGGTGTGTAAAGTGGCCACTTAAACCAGCCAATGACAGGTCATAAGCCCTGTAAATGCCTAGACTTCCATGTTCCATCTCAAAAATGTTTTCCCCCTTTGTTGCAATAAACTTCTTTATTCTTTGAAATATACATATTGCATTTAAATTATATTTTATAATGAATTGAAAAAAATATTTATATTATTTAAATTTGTCCTTTTAAAGGAAACAACTCATTTGCTCAACGTTCAATATCAATAAAAAAAATTAAATATTTTATAGCAGGTTTATTCATATTAAGAGTTTTTGATTTATTTTTAAGATGACAAATAATGCTTTTTTAAATAAGTTTTTATGCCGTATTTTTTGTAATTTTTATTAGAATTTGTATTTTACTCCCGGTACAACAATCATAGTTTTTTTGACTATAATTTAATTATATTTTTATGAACAAGTTCCTTTAGCTGCTTAAATCTTTCCGACCCTAATGTCAAAATAATCCCTGAGTTCCGAAAGAGGTACCAGGAATACTCTAGCCAAATTGCTATAAATACGACTTTAAAAACATGACATTATGTCATGGTGGTGTTCATAAAACTGTTTATTGATATTTCGAGTTTTCTGTGACATTCATTCCTTTTTTAAAATTAAAATCCTGTTGCGAAATGAAACTATATGACATCTCAGTATTCTTGCTGCTACACGTTGAATAAAACTGACCTGAAGTCACGTAACCCGTTAGCGGAAAAGCGCAACGGGAGTTGGGAGTTGGGTATAAAATCTAACGCACGAAATCCGGATTGTTCTGGTTATTGCTGGAAATAAGCCACCAAATAGCAAGAAGAACAGTGCGGACTAAATAACGTATGGAAGATAATTAAACTGTAGAGATAATAAATTGTACTTTTAGGTATTTGCACGGGGGAAATGCTAAGACAAATAAAAATGACTTTTAAACGAATTTGACAAAAAACATTGATTTCAACACTATATATATATGGTATACTATTAACATTATGTGGTAGGTTAATGCAAAAAATGAAATCAATATGATGATTTATAAAAAATTAATACCCGGGGGACCTTAGTTACCCCCTTAGACCCGGAAGGGTTAAAAATATTAATTTTTGAACCAGTGTTGTGTTCTACGCATTATTCTATTATGAAAGTTTTAAGAAAAGAAGCAGAAGTGATTATTCTGCTTTTTCAACTTATATCATGCGATTAGTAGGTACAAAAAGTTTTATCCTATTTTCTGGACGCGCTTCAAAAATTGTACTAACGATAACGTTTTTTGTTATTGCTTGAGTTATAAACTTTCGGATAAGAACTCTAAGTTACAACTTCAAACAATAACGTGTTCACAAAAACAAGACTTGCTCTAGGGGTAGAAATGTTT
This sequence comes from Micrasema longulum, assembly GCF_059751315.1. NCBI lineage: Eukaryota > Metazoa > Arthropoda > Insecta > Trichoptera > Brachycentridae > Micrasema > Micrasema longulum. Next base: position 58,199 of record NW_028278877.1, read on the forward strand.
AATTTGACACGGTGTTTATTTTGTGGAACTCTATATTGAAATTTGAATCCGATTTCATTAAACACTGATTTGAGTCTACTTAAAATTGTTTATAAAGGCAAAAAAAACAAAAAATCGAATTATCGTTGAGCCTGGTCAGGGCATTTTCAAACGAATGGGATTATTAAATGTACTGAAAGTCTTTATAAACTTAGTTTTATAATTCTAGGAACTAAATTAATAATAAATTGAATGAATTTAGTTCAGCATGTACAATGATATTAATTATGGAAAAAACCAATAGTTAAATGTAAGGCCAGGTGTTAATTTATTGAGAAAGAATTTAGGTACTTATATTTGTGTAATTCTTTTATCTTTATTTTATAAAATTTAAATCATGTTCGTATGCTGATGATACCGTGCTTCTTGCTAACAAAGAGGACCTGCAATAGGGAAATATCACATACTACAAATATCGGTAAAATCATGTGAAACGAATTTAGAAAAATTAATTTTATTTTTAAAATCAATGTGGATAAATATTTTCATGCATAATTTTTAAAATAAAATTATGTTTCCATAAAAATGTGACATGTTTGGCCTTGACAAATGTGACGTCAATATTCGTTACGATGTTCTATTTAAATTTAAGCGGTTACAAATAAAGTTCAAAATTTAACCGAATCGTGGCATATTGGGGCCATGGGCAATGGAATGAACGTTTTCGTGGGAATTTAAATTATTAACAACAACAACAACAAACCATCACGCCGTTTCCCCGTAGGGGTAGGCAGAGAGGATAGAACGCCATAACACTCTATCTTGGCATACAGACCTCGCTTCCTCTACATTCATACATCTTCTTATGCACGCACGCCGATTATTCCTACTTTTGACATGTCCATCTTCAAGTATTTGATGGACTTGATCGTGTCATGTCTTTCTCGGTCTTCCTCGTTTTCTGCATCCATCAACATTTGCATCGTAGATCCTTTTAGTCGTTCTTTTGCTGTCCATTCGCTCTACATGTCCAAACCAACGCAGCACCCTTTTCTTAATTCTGTCAATAATACATGTCTCAGCCTTACACACTTCACGGATCTCGACATTTGTGCACCTATCATACATCGTTTTACCACACATTCGCCTGAGGGATCGCATTTCGACAGCATTCAACCAACAAAAAATATTTTACTAAAATAAGCTACTTCGAACGATGTCACTAGTTCATATTTTTTTAATTATTTTTTTATTTTAATTTTTTTGTTTTTTTAAAATAAACATAATAATAAAACAGAGTATTAAAAAAATAAAGCATAATTACATATCAATGAAATACATATTAATAGAAAAATAGTAAACAAAAAATCCCACAAAGGCATGGCCTGTTCGTATGTATCAACCAATGATAAGAGAGCTGTGAAAGATATCCGATTTACTAACTGTCAACGGACCAATCGACAGGACTGGCCGAGAATAAGCGAAAGAGAACCTTTGATGTAACATGCGGAGTAATTTCAGAAATACCAAACTTAAAAAAAATCATAGCGCTGATATATGGAGTATTCAGTTATGATACTGCGGAGATTGCTAACAAACAGAACTCGATACTCAGATTACTAAACGTAAATATTAAATGAAAATGTGGGACAGCTTAACTCGTATTTAAACTTACAAACCCACATGGAACATGATTGATGACACGCTATATATAGGCATAGCCGTAATTTGTCAATTACAACTGATTTGACGATAACCATCCAAAATGTACATAAACGTAAACATTGGGCATGTTAAACTAATTGTACGTATCTATGCCGATCCTGGAATTTTCCCAATTACCAATATGAGATTTTTTTCAGCAGATATGAAGCTGTTACTCGTATCTGAGTATATTAGTTTTGTTATATTTGTTGTATATTAGTTTTGTTACGAGATAAATCAATGGTTTTGATATTTTAATCAATGGTATCAATCAACGAAATCCTGTGGAAAAAATCCAATATTTGTCTACAAAACAACGATACCCAAAACATGATAATTTAAAATCATATGTTATTAACCCTCAGGTGGCTGTGGTGTAACACTAGTCTACATAGAATACAAGACTTGATATATCTCTCTTATTTATTTAAATGATGAAGTTTTTTTGTGACATTCAAATCAATATTTTCACATTGAATTTGGAAAAAAAAAATTGTATAAATATACTGAATTTTAATTCAACAAATATTTATCCTTACTATGTTAAGAATAATTATACGAATGAAATACGATACCCATATGTGATACCCAAATGTGATACCCATACTATAATAAATCTGTTTTATTATTTCACAAAGAGCACGAGAACAGAATTTATAACAAGGTAAACTGAGACGTTATTTGGTGGCCGGTGCTTGTGTGAAAGAGATAAAAACAAAATAAGAAATTCATTCAATCAGCCAGTTATTGGTAGCGGAAGTGCACGGTAAGTAATTGGTGAATCGTAAGTTGACTGTTTTTTTCACACTTGATTCTGAATGGTTTTTACCTAATTTACACAATGATTTCATGTTTTAAGTTGTTTTATCTTAAAAAGTGTTTTATTAAGCTATGATAATTGAGTAACTGCTATTTATGCAAATGAATATTGTACTTTTTACAAAAGGACTCTGCGAGGTAGAGTGGTTAAAATGAATTGGGTGCACTATGGATAATTTATCCATATTGCCTCATATGTACGTTTCTCACCTAGGCTATTTCTTTTGTTCAGATTCCTGCTTCACAACATGGTACGCATGGTAATCTCACCCGCGTGATAAAGCTTTCAGCTCTTTTACTTCACAAAAGTCAACAGATGCAAGAGTTGAGGAAATTTGGATGTTCAAACATGGTGAATGTTACACAGTGTGTAAAGGGGCTACTTAAATCAGCCAATGACAGGTCTTAAGCACTGTAAATGCCTAGACTTCCATATTCCCTTATCAAAAATGTTTTTCCTCTCTGTTGAAATAAATTTAAATATGAACAACTCCCTAGGGAAGAAAAACAGCCAGTCTGCATTTTGACATAATCAAACATTGTTGAGTAGAGCTATTTCATTCAACAAGCACAGTGTCAATATTTTTTATGATAACCTCTGGAATGTTAAATAAAGAAAACAAATTTTCGGTAATGGAACTGGAATTTTTAACCTGAATGAAACTAACATGATGACTGTACAAAAATCCGCCAAAAAGTTAGCTGTCAGTGGGCAAAAGCAGGTTAGCAAAATCACCAATACAGAAAAGAGAACGTTCGTGAAGAAATGCTACATCATCAGTGCTACGGGTCGTACCAGTCCATTGCCCTATAGATCATTTAGTATGGATAAGTTAATGTTGATTATTACGTGTTTTAGAATGAAAAAATGATCTTTAAATGAATTACTTACACAATATTAATATCATTATAATAACATTGATACATCGTAAATAATGAAATGTCTATGGATCGTACCGGGATTTTTTCTTTTCTTGCTGTTGATAAACAATAACTATAATTGATTCAATATTGGCATGTGATAAAAAACGTCATTATAGTTTTATTAATTTACAGCATTAATTTAATTAGTTTCAGAAGATTTGCGAAGACAGTCAGTAAATTATTTCGCAATGAAAATGCACAGATGTCGAGATCCACGACCTATGTAAAACAGAGAAAAACATTATTGACAGAATCAAGAAAGGGGTGCTGCGTTGGTTTGGGCATGTTGAGCAAATGGACAGCGTGGAAGAGCGGCTAAAGGGATGTACGTAGCGTAAGTTGATGGATGCAGAAAACGAGGAAGACAGAGAAAGACAAAGCACGATCAAGTCCATTTAATACTTGAAGTTGGACATGTCAAGAGTAGAAATAATCGGCGTGCGTGCATGAGAAGATGTATAAATGTAGAGGAAGCAAAGTCTGAATGCCAAGACAGTGATGTGGTGTTCTATTCTCTCTGCTTATCCTTACGGAGAAACTGCGTGATGGCTTGTTTGTTTTTAAAATCAGTTAAATTTAATTAAACGTTATTACGACATACATTTTTAGGAATCCCTCTGGTAGATATTTCAGCAAAATTCCCTTAGAGCTTTAAACTTGTATCGCTACTCATTTGTTTAATTAAAAATATAATTAGAGCGAGGTGACGGGTGTTCGTAGCTAAATTTATCAATGTTTTGACAGTGTTCATTTGAAAGTCAGAATAAAGTGACAAAAATATGTGTGCAGGGTGATGATAGTTTATTAACTCTATCGAACAAGTCTCGAGTTACATAATAAATTTTATTAATTAAAATTGTAGGTGTTAAAGTTCAGAAAAAAATTGTTTTTATGCTGCGTTTAGAAGAGTGAAGCAAATGAATAGTTTATTTCCTTTATAATTTATTGCCCCAAAAAAAATATGTTCAAAACTCGTTTATTTATCGTAGCTGCTCCAAATTTAATTTACTTTGTCCCCATTTAGATATTTTAAATACAAAATTTTGTGACTTCAAAAAATAAAACTTTTTGAAACACTGTAAAATAAAACATTCGTCAGCGCGTAATAAGTTTATGTTCGTTTAATTATGTTTATTTTATTATAATTTCAAAATTTTGAATTGGTCAACTATATTGTGAAAATTCCTCTCCTCCACTCCTCCACTCTATTTCCTCATCTCTTAACCTTCTTAAGAGTTTTTTTTTCCTCATGTCTAATATAATTTATTATTTTTCTCTTTACTGTGTAACATGTTCTGTCTTTAAAAAAAAACTTTAACTGGATGTATGTACTATTTTTTATATTTTGTATTCTGATAAAACAACTGTTGTTTTTCCTTAATAAATAAAAATAATAAAAAAATACTAAAGGTAACACTTCATTTACTCTTCAGAGCTTATTAAAACTGGCATTAAATGCAAGAAAAAATTTTTCCAAGGATAATATACCCATAAACCTATTGAACAGCGTCAGAACCAGAGAGAAAACTTTGAAGGCTTCCACTGTTTGCACATATTGCATTTACATATACGTGTATTTTAAAGAGTTTTATCAATCGTTAATATTTTGAATATGCCCAAACATACGTAGAAAAGTCTTGATTTTACTCCGTAGGGGGTTTATCAAGATTGACATTTATTGCAACACTGAGGAAAATGTTTTTGGGAAGGGAATATGGAAGTCTAGGCGAATTACGTGACCACTTTTTACATTGTGTAATATTCATCATTCTGCCCATGTTTGACAATACACATTATTTCGGTAAAAAACAAAAACGCATATATTTGTTTTCTTAAATTAATTATTTAAAAAAAATTGTTTCTTAAAAAGTTCTGTATCCTTTTCGAAGTTTCCGTCTACGTAAATATCTGCAAAATTAAATGAATATTATATTTTCGAGTTCCCCTTTTGGTCTACGATAAAGTGGTAACGTATTCCGTGTGTTTTGTACCTAACTAAGAGTTACTGTGACTAGAACCGAATAGTGTTGTTCAATGTTTATGATGGTATGGAATTATGTTCATACGAACACTTCACAGTTGTTGTGCGTATGTAGAGTAATGTATGAATTCTCAAGCTAAAAGCTTTCTAGCTAATACCGTGTATTGTGCACGTGGCGGTAATTTATACCAACAGACCTGACACCTATGAATGAATGATCACATTAAGCAGAGGCCCAAAAAAATACGGAATTTCGTTTTATGAAGAAATAATAAAGGCAAATATATCAAAGTTAGTACGCGACCTCTTTTATCTAACCGCGACTAAAAAAACTCTTTCAACAAATTCAACAATTAAATATAACTGAACCCTTTCAACTAGAATCCTTCAATATTTTTAATATCTTTGTGGTCAAATATTTTACTAAATGTTAATTAACTACTACTACTATCACGCCATTTCCCCGTAGGGGTAGGCAGAGAGTATGGACCGCCACATACGTCTATCCTGGCATACATTCCTAGATTCTTTCACATTCATACATCTTGTCATACATGCCGTTTGGTTCTGTCTACTTTTGACATGACCAGACTTAAGATTTTGGTTTATCTGATCATGCCACGTCTTCCTTGGTCGTCCTTGTCTCACGTTACCGTTCATTTTCGCCATATATATTTGTTTTACTTTTGTGACCAAACGATCTCAGAGACCCTTTCTTAATCTTATCAATTATAATTGACTCAAATTTACACTCTCGTCTGATTTCGTCATTCGTAACCCTGTCATACATTGATTTCCCACACATTCGTCTAAGAGATCGAATTTTGACCGCGTTCACTCGGCTTTCATCCTTCCTCTGCCAGTTCCACGTTTCATTTCCATACATAAGTGTTGGGACTGAAACTCCGTTGTGCACTGCCAGTTTAGCTTCGATTGACATATTTTTATTAGCAATTTCTGTGCTTTTATTGCCCGCATTTACTCTCTTTTCAACCTCTTTTTCTACTCTTCCATCTCTTGAAAACATGCTTCCCAGATACACAAATTCTTTTACTTGTTCGAGACATTCGTTTTTTAGAGACTGCATTTATTATGCAGTAAGTAACCTCACTATATAACCACTTACTGACTCTTCTATGTTTTTCTCAACTTTTTCTCCCACAACAAAAAATGTTTTTCTAAAGAAGCAGTTACAGTTCTGTATCTGAAATAGAACAACAACCCTCTATTTATTCATTTGCATTTATTAGTTATGTTTGTAAATTCACAAGGCAACTCAAACATATTTACTAACATAGTATAATAACATAAATAAAACTTAATTCAATTTATTTATAAATCTACAAAATATACAAATTTCGTATCCCTTATACCTAAAATACAAAAAGCATTTTTCTCGAAAAATGGAGACGCTTCCAGCTGCCCTGAGACTTTTTGTATCAACGAATACCTTCAAAGTGTATGTTTTCTTGTACGTATCTTTGTTGAATTACCTGATAAAATAAAAAATTTAAAAAAAATATTTAAAAAAGGTAAAAAATTATAAATAAAATAAATATATACAATAAATAAAATGAATAAATTATTAACCATGTTTAATCCTTTATATTCAAGAAAATCCTGGGCGAGTGATTTTTACTGGATGGCTACCTACTTTCAGGTATAAACTCTAAAATATGAAATCGAGTCCATTTGGTGTTCCAATGCCCTATACACCATTAGATGCAAATAGAAAGATGATGATAAATAATAGTGTGTAAAATTCTCGTTCCTCACTGCGTGATTTTGCAATTTCATGCGCCCAGAATCTTTTCATGCCCTTTCTTTCTGCCTTTTCACAATGTACACACTATGATCATATCTTCATCATAGTCGTCTATGTCGTTTGACTCTCAAAATGCAAATGGTTGATATAATGACGTGAACTGCCGCGCAACTGCATTTGTAGTGCGTTTAGTAAGCGAAGTAAAGCGCATCGCCGCTGAAGTGACGCGCCGTCGTAGTGCTGTTTGACATTTAGCCTTTGATGATTCTGTCAGCAAATTATCATTGAAATATCTCAAAACAAAATCATAAAAACAGTTTCCTACATTTCAACCAATAATAATCAAAAGTAAGTACGTAGAAGCAAAAACAATAGTCTTTTTATGATTCGAGCGTTTCAAATAGAGCAATATTTATTTTTGAGATAAATTTATTGCAACAGAGAATACATTTTTGAGAAGGGCATATGAGAGTCTAGGCATTTACGGGGCTTATGACCTGTTGCAACAAATTGAGTTTTATCATAAAACTTACTCATACTTTTTTGTATTGAAATTAGCTTTTTACGAATTTTTTTCATAATTAAAAAAAATATATATTGCAAAACTGTATTTTTGTAAAATGTTGAGAACCACTGAATTTATCCAACTAAAATTTATAATATAATCGTAAAAGGTTATAGTTATAAAATCTGACGTAAAAAAAAAACAAAAAAATATTTTTGTTGGTTATTTTTCATTAACCAAATTAAAATGAAGAAAAACCTGAAAAAAAAAAAAAAAAATATTAAATCATATATAGATACAAGATATATAGATACAGCGCTTTCGAGGTGGCTTCACGAATGGCGCAACGTAAATCATTCTCAATAACAGCCCCAGTAAACAAATAGCAGAAAATAACGAATCTACATGAATCTGTTGACAACAACCTGCTGTCTGTAAAACAACAGTCTGAAAAGTCTTACATAAATCATCTTTAACTTAAAGGGTAAATGTGTAAATACGATTTTGGTTGAGTTCAACTTTTATTTGGTTACATTTACTGCGGTGGAAAACTAATAAATTACCTGCAATCAAGCCTCGGTTAATCTTGTTTTTTTATCACACCCCGTGGGCTACGTACCCAAAACCTTTTGCGGTCCCTAAAAAATTACGAGTTGCGCTAAAATGCAGGGAAGAAATGAAGAACTTTTTACGAACATAAATTATAAATTTTCTAGGGGTGGGTTTACCGGGGTTAAATTATTGCTGTCTCATACACAGTTTTTCACGCAAATGTTTTTTTAAAAGAAGCAAAACAACGCAATAAAAAGATCTCCTAAAGTAAGATAAATAACGAAATTTAATTTGTTTTTAATAGGCGTAAAGGAATTTTCTTTTGAGGTGATAAAACACGAGGCGAAAAATTGCGAACCGATTTAATTGAAAAAAATAAATAAATAAAAGAAAACGAAAATACTCCATTTATTTACTTAGAAATTAAAAAGCGCAAACGAACGAAAATCAAGTAGGTACGTAAATAGTTTAGATCAGTGGTCGGCAAACCGCAGCTCGCGAGCCACGTGTGGCTCTTAAGTCACTAGAGTGCGGCTCACACAGCGCAAACTTCTAGTACTCTTGCTGTTTGGATTATTGAGGATATTGCAAATGCTGTTGTAGAAGTTTTATTATTATACTCTACTTGATAGTAGTGATTTTTTAGTTCATTTTAAATATATGATTGAATGAATTTAATGGATTTAACCCCAAGGAATAAATAAATAAAATAATTTTCGTTACTTACAATTTTTGGTTAATTTTACACGAAAATACAGAGAATAAACAAAGAATACTTTGAAAAAAATTTGAATACTGGTGAAGACAGAGAAGGGCGAGTGACATGTTACGGTTCATTGGGCACTGCGGCCATAGACAACAACACAACCTCGTATCTCACTCTCTGGTCCCCTCACTGTCATTAAATGCACGGAGAAGCATCATATTGAACAAGATTGAACTGTTCTCATTTCTACATATGAGGCCAAAAGTATGACCAAAGTGAGAAAGGGTTTTTTCTTTTTTCCAGGCAACAATTAATCATGAGATATTTGTTTTCAATGATGTGGATTTGGTGATCAAGATTGTCAACACAATGAGGAACTTCAGCCCTACGGGAAATTGGATACAATAAATGTTTTCTTGCGCGCGGTAAAAATTGGAGCATTAAATTGTACGCCAGTTTCCGAAAAAATGTACGAATAAAATAATGAAAATCGTTTCAATAAAAACGAACTACCTTAAATGACGTCACTGCTTCATATGATTAAATCATGTGAGAGTAATGGAAGACTTTCGGTTTGCTTGCCGTGGATGGACCAATAGGAAGAACTGATTAAGAATAACCGGAAAAGAACCTATGACGTCACACGCGAAGTTGTTTCAGAAATAGAAAACTTCGAAAAAACGATATATTAAAAATTGAAAAATAATAATTTTGGCTTAGTTTAGTCTATTGACAAATAAAAAATATTTTTAAAAACACTGAAATTCCTTTTTGTGACTAAAGCACTTTATTGCTAATTAGTGAGTAAATACGAAGATCTTCCCTGCATCATAAGGTTTGTTTAATACGAAAAGAAATTTGGCTTTTAAAAGAAATTTGCTCTCTAAATTGTGAGTTTGCCGACCACTGGTTTAGACGAAAACAAGAGCAGATTTTGATTGCGCATTTCATGTTCTTACGGTTAACGAATGGAAAATTAACTTTTTAAATTTTTTAATTAAAAGAAAATATTTTTAAATATATTATAAAGTAATGCCAAGTAAGAGAAGACCCGTGCAAAGGCAGACTAACATACATGTTTATTTATATATCTCCATATATATACACACATATACACATACATACATACATGTATACATATATATATTTTTTATCATTCCTATCTTTTGAATCTTATTTAATTAAATATTAAGAGCTGATATTGTTTTGTAGCTAAAAATATTTTGACTGTTAAATACATATTTTTATTTTTTTTATATTTAATTTATTATACTTTCACATGTGGTATATTAGAGTTTAGAATGAATAACGATTTTTTTAGTGTTTTTTTTTAAAGTTATTAATTATTTATTATGTGGAATCAAAAAATGAAATATTGATTGAAATGAGTAGTTTTATTATGTTTAAAAGAACACAAATACAATTTAAAATCTTCCGCGAATAGAAGTTACATAGCGCATTTTTTCGGTCTGATTTTTGGCCACTTTTTACAACAACTCCTGCGTTATTTCCAAATTGATGCGTGATATTTTAGTTTTATAATGATTCAAGAGTCGGTTTGTTTTCATAGACTATGAACATAAAGCCCCTTAAGAAATAATCAAATGACGTCAAATCACAATTTGCAGGACCGATTCTGGATATAATCTTGTCGTCAAAATTATCACGCAGTAAATTCATGCTTTCACAAAGTTTACGTTTGGCGAACCTAACACTAATTTATAAAGTAAATTTCTACAATCATAGGAAAATATCACATACTACAAATACCAATAAAAATATATGAAATTGATTGAGAATAATAAATTGTATTTTCGAAATCAATATGGATATTGTAGAAAAATATTTATATCGATAAATTTAAAAAATAATATTTTTTAATATATACGTCGTCAGAAAACCCCGATATGTTTGGCCTCGATAGTTGTGACGTCAAGATTTGTGACAACGTTTTAAACAAGTAAGAATGGTTATGAACAAATAAACATGAATCTTGACGTATTAGGGGCGTGGCCAATGGAATGACCGTTTTTGCGGGAATTTAAAATTACATTTTTTTAAATATTTTTTTAGCTACTTATAATTGGCAAAAATGCTTGATTAGTAAGGAACAATAAATATTATCAATATTATACCAGTGTACACTTTAGACGTGGTGTAAAAGTTGTGTCCTGAAAAAATATTTTAAGATTTAAAAAATGTCTAAGATGGCGACTCCAATTTCCGGCACGTAATGATGGCTGGAAATGGAGAAACTTTTCTTGAGTACCTGATCTGACTTTGGGTTAGATAGAACAATGGTAACAAGATTACCCAATTAAAATTAAAAAGGTGTATAACTTGACTTCAGAGATTTTTTTATTTAAAAAGGAACGTTACATAAATTATTTTAAGTGCCTTTACTTTATATAAGCCGAAACGCATTTTTTCTCATTTAATGCTTACAATGTAAATTTAAGTTATCATTAATTAATAATTGCCATTAGTAACATAAATACATACATTAACAAGGCCACGAGAATAAACCTTTTTAAGCAAACAGTAAATAGGGAAAGATTTTGTATTTTCACTTCTCATTTTTTCTGTTTGATATTCTGGTATGTATCTTAACAGAATTTAATATATTGTTTACTACAAAAGATAATATTTATTAACTATGAAAAACCAATATAAAAAAAAACAAAGTACGATTTTTAGTAAATGGACAATTAATAATTGAGTTGTAATGAATTGCGTAAGTTTATAAAATGGAAAAAAAAACTAAAAATTAAAATTAGCTGTAATAACTGCAAATATATTTTCAAAACACCCTTACTTTCGTTTGCTAAGAAAAGTAGCATAGATGATTGGCCTCGAGAGGGGAGACTACACTTACGGAGAAATGGAGTCAATGTTAAAAATCTCAAGTCTACAAAAACGTAGAAATAACATTGACTCCGTATTTATGTTTAATTTACTGAATAGCTTAATTGATGTACCATCATTACTGGAACAAGTGGCATTCAATGTTCCAATCCGCCAGTTGCGAAATAATAATGTGCTGTTCCTTGATTTACACAGCACAAATTATGGCTTGCATGCACCTATGTCCCGATTGTGTCGTATTGTAAACTCAAGATCTGGATTTTTTTGGTGTGAGTCTTAATAGATTTAAAAAATCACCAAGATAGACCGGATCTTGTCTTGAGGAAGTAATTTTTATTTATTTTTGGTACTAACCATATTAGCAAGAATGGACTGCATAAGTCCATCAAATAAACAAATAAATAAATACGCTGACTTATAGAATAATCCAGTGCGATTTACAAAAAATAAGATTTGTTCGATTGATACTTATAATAAAAAAAAGTTCAGCATGACTTGATCATGTTGTTATCATTATTTTAAAACATAATTTTTAATGAATCTATTATTTCATTTCTAAAATAATCACATTTTTACTGACAAGTTAATTTTTAAAAATATAAAATAGTACATGAAATACATACTTACATTAGAATTCAAAAATATATTTTTTTTTTCATTCACACACACACAGAAATTCATAAATATTATCAAATGAAATATTCCTGGACTTAAATGAGAGAAAATATGTTTTAAAAGTCTTAATAATTAACTAAAGTTTCTGTAAAAGTAAAAAGACAGTTCTTGTTTTAGTGAAGAACTATTTTGTTTAATTTACTTCCTCCTCGCAGGGCGGTCAAATAATTGTTTTTAAGCTTATTGATTTAAAATTAAATGAATAACATAAACATTTTTTTAAGTTTTAAAAAACATTCCCACCTACAAAAATGCTTTCATTACAACAATTAGCGACATCTAGGTTTTACATAAATTATATCTTAAAAGCAAAACGACATCTCTGAGAATAAACGGGTAGTTATTTCAGTGAAAACGCTACCCCTATGATATAAGGGTTGAAAAGAGTTGGTTTAGTTAGGACGCAAACCATGCTTGTGGCACACATTACTGGTATTTTATTTTCATAGATGGCGTGAACTTACATTTTACAATAAAGTAAAAACAGCCATCAATACAATTCTTACAAAAAATGAATTAGATAATCATTTGACCAATTGTTAAACGAATTAAAAAAAAAAATAGACTGAATAAACATTTCACGTAGAATATGCGTGTATTTTATATTTTAATTAACGGAAAAAACGATACATATTTTTTTTATGGTTCTACAACTAAGCAACTATTTTTCTGAAAGTGATTTTCTTAATCACATAAAAGTATTTTGAAAAGTTTTTTTCGTTGTTTATATATATATAAACAACGAAAAAAACTAACCTCGAATCTAGACAAATGAACGATTACGTGATAAAATAATCAAAAATGAATTTTATACGCTTTATAAAAATTTTAAGAACATCTTAAAAACTAATATAATATATCAACAAAGTACAATTTACATAAAAATTCATCAAAAACATACATTTTCGATTTTTAAAAATATTTAAAGGCTTTTCATTTATTTATTTCTTTAGGTAACTAATTGTACAGTTTCAATCTTTTGTAAAATGAGTTTTAAGACTATTTTTCTCCTCATTAGTAATATTTTTATTTTTTAAATCTAGTTTCATTGGTCGTATTATAATATAATATGTAAAGTTTTATTTCATTTAACATCTTAATTATTTTATTAATGAAAATGAAGTGAATTGAATGAATTAACAATTTTCACGGCATTTTTTCACTATTTCCTTGAAATCTAAAGGGATAAAACAACAACAACAACAAACCATCTCGCCGTTTCCCCGTAGGGGTAGGCAGAGAGGATAGAACGCCATAACACTCTATCTTGGCATACAGACCTCGCTTCCTCTACATTCATACATCTTCTTATGCACGCACGCCGATTATTCCTACTTTTGACATGTCCATCTTCAAGTATTTGATGGACTTGATCGTGCCATGTCTTTCTCGGTCTTCCTCGTTTTCTGCATCCATCAACATTTGCATCGTAGATCCTTTTAGCCGTTCTTTCGCTGTCCATTCGCTCTACATGTCCAAACCAACGCAGCACCCCTTTCTTAATTCTGTCAATAATGCATGTCTCAGCCTTACACACTTTACGGATCTCGACATTTTTGCACCTATCATACATCGTTTTACCACACATTCACCTGAGGGATCGCATTTCGACAGCATTCAACCTACTTTCATCATTATTTTTCCAATTCCATACTTCGCTCCCATACATTAGAGTTGGAACTAGAACTCCGTTGTGAACTGCTAGTTAAAGTAAAGGGATAAGATGACCAATATATTATTCGTATAAAAAGTTATAGCCGATCAAGATAAACAGCAATAAAATTGATGTGTTAATGATTGGGTAACCTTTTTCCATCAATACGCTCTTTCAATATTTAAAAAGAATATATTTTTAAATAAGCAAAAAATTTTGGTCATACAAGTAATATTATTTTTTCCCTGCGATGTCGGATAAATTTTCTACAGTAGTTTAAAATGCATTACCTGAAAACGAGACGTTTCGCGTAACCGCTCCATACTTTAACGCTATGTTTGTATGAAGCGAAACCGGCGGGCGTGGCGTGTGACGTCAAAGTGACATGATACCGAGCCGTTTTGTATGTACTCGTTTTTAAACATGAAAATAATGAATTAAAATCAGATTTTAATGCATTATATCACCATAATTGTAAAAATCATTTGTCAAAATACCCAACCGGGTCAAATATCCAATTAATGAATAAAGATACTATATTAACATTTCCAATATATATTTGGTTTATGCTTTTCTTAAGTAAGCTTATATTACAATTAGTATATAAACAAATCAAACTTACTTTAATTACATATCTATTTACATCATCTTACAGTAAATTACAGTTTAATTATTATATTACAAAATTAATTTTAATCAGTCATAAAAAACAGAAATATTTGATTCAAATGATTATTTTAATCAATGAACAAGGCTAAACACCACTCGATTTTTTATGTTTTTATAAAAAATACTTTCTAGTGTCTTTAAATGCAAATTAAATGTCTAAAACAACAATACGATTTTCCCTTTTCTGTGATATATAAATGCAAAGTTATGTTATGCTTCGTTTAATTTTCACTAGAAAATTTGTATAAGAATCGCAAAAAAAAATATTTCTAGAATGATCGGAAGAAATGTTGAAAGCGTAAAATATATTTTTAATAAAAACAAACGAAACAAAGCGAAACGTAATAAAAACCTCACTTCTTATCGTAGTTCTATAGTAAAAATAGACATCCTTATATTTTTAAGTTATATACAGCACAAACGGAACATACATATATTCTAGGAAAAAAACTGTTTAAGAATTTTTCTAAAGCTTAGTAAAAAAATTTTAACTGACATATAAAACGCGATTATTGACTTGGATAAATTAGACGTTATACATTTATAGGATTTAGGTGTTGTTGAAGGGGTTTGGCTCCCACTCCAGTAAGACATTGACAGAAAATACGAGGTTTCTGTTTAATGCGTGCATTTATTACTTGATTACTTGAATAAATAATGAACTAGACTATGTCGCGCAAGTATAACGGCGATGAGAAGTTGAACTGGCTGAACTTGAACTACATGCTGGAACTGAGTGACTACTTTGAGCTGAATTGTTGGGTTGACTGGGCGTTACCACGCCCTGTGGTCAGTTTATAGACTGAGTTTCTTTGTTCTTCGTGTCTCCTTGGTAGGAAGGTTTTTAACGTACTGCAAGACGTTGTTCTCATCGTTATGTGCAATACTGTAAGTTTTGTATTCAATTCAAAATGACGACTTGCTTCATAGGTCGTCGATCAACATTTAAGGTGAAATCATTGCACGAGCGCGTGTCATCGATTAATGTACTATGAACTTTACAAATTCTATGTCTTCACAAATTCTCAAATACATAAATATAAATATATATTCCGTATTCTCATTAGAATTAATAAAAATCAAATTGGAAAATCCTTTAAAGAGAGGTCTCAGCGAAATGCTCGAACGAGGTTTTCCTAGAATATTAACGACGTATTACCCAAAATTCGCAAGACTTTTATTCAAAGACACCTTCTCTTTATTGCACAGAGTATTTAATTAAATTAAATTGATGAAAAATCAAAATATCACAAGAGAGATAAAGAACATTTTATAGTGGTCTAGCATGTAGGTGAAATAATTCAATAAGTTGAATCTTACCCGCAACGATTTCAGCTCTTTAACTTCACAAACGTCGACAAATGGAAACATTGAAAAAACAAAGATGTTTAAATATACGCAAAATAGTGAATGTTACACAAACTGGAAAGTGGCCACACAAAACCGATTTGTGGTCCCGTGGTAGTATTGTAGACTCATTTAAAGTTTTTTTAAATAAAAAAACAGCCAATGACAGGTCCCAAGCCTTGTAGATGCCTACACTTCTATATTACCTTCTCTAAAAATTTTTTCTGCAAAAAAAATCTCTGTTGTAATTTGTCAATATTACCAGCTTCTTAGGAGGTTAAATTCTGTCCATGTCTACAAAAAGTTAGACAAAATCAAAACATTGTTGACCAATTATTTGTTTTTAATATTGTTGATTCCCCTTCGCGCTGCTGCGGATATTATAATCGATCTTCTGAAAACGTCTTGCAGTCTTCTCCCTTTCCCCTTTCTATGATTACCGGATGGAGCTCCTTGCTACTATCCGTAGCCTTGTTTTAGGTCTTGTCTGACAAACAGATCTGGTAGCTTCCCAAAAAGAATTTTAAACCATTTAAAAAGTTTTGTAATGATTTTGGCGAATTGATCACGTGTAATCAATTCAATCCCAGTCAATGAATAATTCGCTTAACTCTTTTCTCAGTTCAATGATGGGCATATTTTGTACTTCAAGATTATCTTCCTTCAGCACAAATATGCCAATAATAGATTACAGAGAGCTCCTTCAGGCAGCTTTTCTCGCTTGGCTACGAGCAATTTTACCATGTTTGTGGGCACCGCCAAGAAGACATTTGTCCTCAAATTCGGTGTGCGGTATGTGGTGGGCAAACTGTCTGTCTTCTATAGCCTATGTAGATAGTTCCGAACACAAACTTAAATACGGAGTCATCATATTTAATCGAAGAGTACAAGGAATGTTCAGAAAATAAAGACAATTTTTAAATTTCGCGGGTTTGGGGAGTCTGAATGCCATTTTTTTATTATGTTGGTATTCCTGCTCTTGAAGTATGGTAAAATTTTCATCAGCTGTATTCATTGTTTACTTAAAGCATGGCGGCCGCTAAGGTAAGACGTGTTTTAATGAGCTCGGCAATTTTCGTTTGTTAAAAAAAATGGATCAAAGAGTTTGTATCAAGATTTGTGTAAAAAACTAAATAAAGTGAAACAAAGTGTGTGAAATGTTAACAAAAGCCTACAGTGAGTCTGCAATCAGAAAAACAAGAGTTTACGAGTGGTATAGGCGTTTTCAAGATGGCCGTGAAGACGTTAAAGATGACGAACGGCCCGGACGCCCCAGCACATCAACAACCGATAAAAACGTGGAAAAAATGAAATGGTTATGAACGATCGCCAAATCACAATCAGAAAAATTGCCGATAATGTTGGCATATCAATTGGCTCATGCCATGAAATTTTTTCGAATATTTTGGGTATGAAACGCGTGGCAGCAAAATTAATTTATTTTGAATTTCAATCTAAAACAGCGGCGAATGGAAGATGCTCAAGTGTCAATAAATAAAGTCAACGATGATGCAGAATTACTGAAATGTTTTAAAACAGGTGAGAAAACATAGTTTTATGAATATGACGTCAAAACTTAGGCTCAGTCGTTCCAGTGGAGGCATTCTAGATCGCCAAGACGAAAATCGCCGAGCACGCCGAACATGTTTAACCTTAGCGGCTGCCTAAGTAAATAATAAATACAGCTGAAAATTTTAGCATACTTCAGGGGCATGTATACCAATATAATTTAAAAAATTGACAATCGGACTCTCCAAGCCCGCAAAATTAAAAAAATTCCCTTATTTTCTGAACAACACCTCGTATAATGCATTGTCCTGGAAGAGTGTCCCAATTTGACGCCCTAAATGTTTTCTATTATTTGTAATGTTACTTTGGCTCAACAAAAATAATTTGATTTTAAATCCAATTATGACGTATTTTGATCATTTATGTTTCATAAAGGCAATGCGATTATTGCCATTTTGAGGACAACAAAGTATTGAAGTGTAAAAATGCCTTTTTAACTTCATAAACCACACGTTTATTCTCCAGAAATCGAACTTCAGACCTCAAAGATGATACGAAAACGCGTCAACCACTAGACTACTACAACAACGTAATGCAATCAAATAAAAACCATGATCATAAATTTAAAATAAATATAAAACAGTAATGAATGTACTTTATTTGTTGTTATATATTAAATAAAAAAATAAATACATATTTGAGTAAAGGCATTGGAACTAAACGTAAATAAATACTGAAACATTGAAAAAAATAATCCTGAAAATCCCTTAATCGCCTCAAGCGATTTTATTTTTTAAATGATTTTAATTGATGACTCCGAAAATCATTTTCAGAATTTTCAGTCCAGTTTGTTCACGTTTCACAGGGTCGTAATCCCGTCAGTCATAAGTGTATCAAATTATGGGCTTTAGTGGAGGGGTAGGGAAGATAGAGGAGAAGGGGTAAGGGTGTGGTGTGAGGGTGGAAGATTAATGGATAGGACGAGTGGGTGACTGACGGCTGATGATCAGAGGATGGGAAAATATCGCAAAAGTAGATTTAAATTGTTCTTTTTGATGTCAACATTCGCAAATTCGATTGATTGAACTTTTTTAATGAGAAAAAAATATTCTTTATTACCATGTTAACGTACCAATTTTTTTTTAATTACTTACAAAACATTGATTTGGACATTTCGACAAAAAATTGGTCAAAATAACAACAATGTTAATCAAATTAATTTACAGACAATGCCCAATATATTAGTCAAATAATTCAGTTAGATGTATCTCACCGGCATCAATAAAGGTTTCATCTTTTTAACTTCACAAACTTTTTAATTGAAAACACCCCCTCCACTTTAGCGATATTTATTGCGATTCATCAATTATGTAATGTTGATTTTCGCGAAGTGAATGAAATACTCTTAACAGATGTCCACTCCCTATCTGGAGCATTTGGTGTCCAAACAAAGCCCCCAGGGCTTCCTGTTGGCTGCAAACTTATTTTTGTCGTCTAAAATCAGGTTCAGTCCGCATTGTAGTGTAGTAGTCGGCGCGTTTGCCTACGATTCAAAAGGTCTCGGGTTCGATTCCCGACATAGTCGAAATAAAATATTTATTAAAAAAAAATATTTTTCACAATAAAATATTTCATAGCACCTGAAGCGTAAGATTGATCATCTTACTTTTGTGTAACAAAAACGATCAAGATATACTGCAATTGGTGAGACAATGCAGTACTCTATGCACCATTAGGTGTGAAAAGTGGAATGATGATGATGACGATTAAGTCAGGTTCGGTCCCGTAATTAACAACTGCAGCACTAACTTTTATACAAAACAATCTGAACCCTACAATGCTTTGTTATTGTAAAATTTTAATATATGGTCGCATATGGATGAAATAAATACAATCAAAAGTTTGATTTTTCGGTTTCGGATTACATAAATTGTCAGGATATGTGGTGACAGGAAATTTTGTTAAATAGGTATTTGAAGATTGTTTTTCTGTTACTGTCTTGAATATGCCCCCTCGATACTGTCCAAAAAAGACAACTGCATGTCGGACCTTTTGTGCCTAACTTAAATAGACAATATCGACAACTCGCTGTCTCGTTTTCCACTTTTCAAAACTGAAACGATTTCGTTATTTTTTTAGACAGAATAAAAGAATTTAAAAAAATGTGTTATTACGTCTTGCATTTAAAATAAATAAATATCATATTTGTATACTGTGCGCCCGAAGACAATAGATAAAACTGGGCATTTTTACGTCATTTGGGATGGTTCTAGTTCTTATAAAAAACAATTTATTAAAAAAAACAAAGCCATAGGGACTCGCCAACGGTAAATACCTATAGTGTTTTAAAAATTCAGAGTTCTAGTCTTTAATACGTTAGTATGAAGAAATGTCAGGCCGCGTTCCCTCTAAAGATTAGTATGCTTACAAAACTTTAGTTTATAATGATAAATGGACAAACGTGAAAAAAATGGTGTAACTTTTCATTAGTAAGTAGGTATCTAAGTACTTGTTTATTTTTGTGCTGTAAAACTTGAACTAATTGATTTTCAATTTAATATATTTTTTTGTAAATGTTAAACTCTACTCTTTCAACCACCAGGGGTGTACTTTATGAAGGAATAAGATAATCGAAAATGTATTCAATGGTATTTTAGTTTTACCAAAAATCTAGTAAAAAGAAACAAGTGGGAAGAAATTATAAAGAATTTAAATAAAGCATTTGATGTAATGCCATAAATACGAATTTTGTCGGTAAACATTAAAATATAAACTTTAAACAAAAAAAACAACAAAACATTTTTTAGTATTTGCATTTTCCTCGGATGTAGCCCGGGTGAGTGATGAATAAAACATAAACGCTCTTTACTTTTTTTCTACTGAACAGATAAACGATTTTGAGAATTATAAATATACCCATAGCAAAGCTTATCATTTTGATTAAAAAAAACGCTCGTAAATTGGTCTAGTAGTTGTTTAGTCTATTGAGGACTCATTGAAGATTAGATTGATTATAACAAAAATGAAAATTATAAATCTTTTTTAACCATGACGTAATCATACAAAGTGATAAATACAAAATAATAAAACAAAGGTATACAATAAAGGTACAAAGGTAAAGTGGACATATTGCCACTAGCAATTTTTACAGCCTGACCGAAAACAAATAAAAAATACAATAATAATAAAAAATACACAAACATTTTTTTTTTAAAGTTAAGAAAACAGAAACAGGAAACAGTGTTATATAAGTTATTTATTTATTTATTTTATTAGGTAAACAAACAGTATGTACACATATATTGCCAATTTCTTTGTATATTAGAGTAAGAAACTCATGCACACACCAAAAAAATTGTTAACACTTAATACAATAATTTAAATTATGTTCAATATAATAAATGTAAAAGAAACGAAATGAAACAAAATGAGTTATGGTGCGTATTGTTTACATTATTAACATTTTAATTTATTCAATTGCATCTTTCAACTATTCATTCATACTATAGAAACTTTAATTTATTAAAAACACTTTTAACATTTCTGTTATTTTTCTAATAATTTACAAGTATATTTAAGCATTTAAAAGTCTGAAAATTATATTTAAGATGGACAACCTAGGCTATTAAACTAATTTTTTAAAGTAAAAAACAAGCGGTTTTATTTTATTTAATAAAATAGGTGTCAAAAATTAAATTTTGAGTCGACTGGCAGAAATATTATAGCAGGTGATTATTCATAATATTAGGAGAAATAGTCATAAAAACCTCGGTAAATCCAAGAAAATGGAATATTAAAACCAATAAAAATCTCTTTGGAATATTATGCGATTAAATCCCCCTATAAAGCGATTTATGTATTTAAACTAGCTTTGTTTCCGAAATCTCTTCTGAAATTATTTTGCAAAGGGCACAGATACAAAATTAATCAAAGTAATCAACTAATATTTTGTAATTTTTTGCACCAAAACAGGACAGGAAGGCCGATTTCAGTGGTGAATTACAAGGAACACTCAGATTTAACAGAAATCATGTTTAATTTTTGTGTTGGACTGGAAAAAAAATCGGGACCTTCCGTGTGAGGTTCTTAGACATGCACTACACTACAGACTCTACAAAAGTTGCCTAATGTCCTAAATGCATGAAGTTAAAAAAATATTTAAAATTTGTCAAATAAATACTAAAATATGGTTTCGACGGATTTTGACGTTATTGGTGTATAATTCAACAAATTATGATGAAATGTTTTGTTTTTTTAATTGTTGGAAATCGTAATGTACTGAAAAAATATTATTTATTGAGTTTTTATCGATAATTATTGCGAGTATGTCATATTTTATTTTTCACTTGACAGATGATAATAAAATTATACATTTGTGAAATAAATTATCGAGGTGATTTATTTTAAACGTGTATTTCTGTCAATACTTTCTGATTTAGTGTAATTCTTTCAATTTTTTATTTATTTTATATGGATTCAAAAACATTGACATTTATTATGAATCAAGACAAAAAAATAATCCAATACAACCAAACAATATTTTTATTAATTTTGTGTTTCTGTGTTTTTTTTTATAAAACTGCGTAGGTACTGCATAATTCGTTGAAAATGGCCTTTAAAATATTCGGGTAAATAATAAGAAAGAAAATATTTCTTTAAAAAAAAAAAGTAGAGTAAATGTAATAATACTTCACGATCTCTACAAACTAATTACATATTTTTCATACATTTTTTTATATGATATTGAAAGTTTTTGGGGCGTCCCACGATTATTATATTAATGTTTCTGTACTAAATTTTTAGTGCTTAGATCTTTATATTTACTTTGCACAGTGTGAGTTATTTTGTCTGATTTTATATTGTTTTATACGAGTTCTCTTTCAACTTTGGGCAAATATTGTATAAGCAAAAAATGAGACCGCAGACAGTCGTAAAAAAAACTGCAAATATCGGGAATTTAAGTCGGAAAGTATGCGCAGATGTGGTTTTGAACAAAAAAAATAAAAGTGAAATTCAATAAAGAACGTTTTTCTCCCATAACCATTTTAGCAAAAAAAAACTAGTTAAATCTGAACATGTTTTAAGGTCGTTTGGCAGCATATTTAACATATTAAGAATGACCATTGTATGAATATCATTGTATTTCATATGATAATTCAAAAAAATATTTTTTTTCTCATAAAATTGATAAGATATAGGTACATCCAAATGGCTTAGCACGTAGATTTTTCATTTAAAGTAATATAAGGCATTGCTGGTTTAATTCATTTTGGTTTTTGTAATGCGTTACAGTGATAAATGAAAGCAGTAGAAACCATGGTTTAAGTAAGCTTATTTGCTGCCCGACAAAACCATATCAAAATATACTTAATTGCTGCACACGTGTATGTAAGAAGTAATGGTATTTTAATAACCAAGCCCATATTTTTTTAATTACATGTAAAATAAAAATACTTGTTCTGATTTACCCAAATATTTCAATTTTAAGGCAATTTTCAACTAATTGTAAAAAATTCACTAATATAAAACGTACAACAAGTTGGGACAACGTGGGGTTCAAATCAAGGACCTCTGATCCCTGAGTCCGCGTCACTAGCCACGCAGCCACAAACTCCTATTATCATTGAAAATTTAAAAAAAAAAGAATGAAAGTAGCAGGCTTTATCCTGTCACAATTTTATTTCGTATGCTCGTTTGTTTGTTTGTTCGTCATATATCCATCTCACACAAACGCAATCTAAATTATATTTGGCTCTCGTTCCCGTTTAAACGATACAAATAAATTTACGAAACGGATTCGTTTCAGAATAAGACCACAGAGTGCATGACTTGTTTTATTTTTGCAAAAGTTAAAAAATTCGTTCGTATTTTGCGAAATTGTATAATCCTGTTTACCTTTGTTGTTTGTAAATGGAAATGTTATTTTAATAAAAAAAATTATGAGTTCAAATATCTGACAAAATAGTTTAAAAACAATTTCATAAATATGTATGTGATTTTGAAGCTTAAAAATTTAACCTTTTGTTTAAACAAATATTTTATTGATTTAATACAATCACTCTTGTGATTCAAATCCGCAAATTCTTTATGACTATAAACAAACTTAAAAAAATGCTATTGAAAATTTGAATACGTTTTTCAGGCCAAAAAGCATTCAATAAAGCATCAATAAATTTTGATTGGTAAAGAAAATTATGCGTAACCACAAAGCATTTTCTCGATCGAATTCCCATTTTCTTTCATATTGCTGTCACCGGAGTTTACTTTAAATTTCAAGCATTATAAAAACAGTCCTTAACAATCTTTTGAATTATTTATCGCCCTTTATAAAGTTTAGAAAAAGCTCGCTACGCATATAACAAGTCGTTAGTTATGCGAAGAAATTTAGTTTTGAAATTGAATATTGCTTCGAGTTATTAATTTATACTTTTTGCTATAAAAATACATTGGTAATAATTTCGAGTCATTTATTATTTCAAGCAACCTCAAAGCATTTCTTGGTCCGTCAAACTTAATATTTTTATTTTTTATTTATTGTTTAAGCGAATCACACTCTTTCATACTTACAGCCAAATTAATGAATGAAACAAAATGAACATAATAATCACCCCTCTCCTGCTTCCACTCCCACAATGTCTGCTTTATACCATTGTTTCTTTCTACTTTTCTTGATAATAATTTTCTATGTATAAATATGTCATTTGAAATGCCCATCAGGCGTCTATATAAATAAATAAAACAAAACATTGACAAGTTGTCTTCGTTCACACAATCACTAAATCAAATTAAATTATAAACACCTCTCTCCCGCTTCCACTCCCACCAAGTCTACTATATACCATTGTGTCTTTCTACTGTCTTTTATAATAATTTTGTTTGTATACAAATGTCATTAAAAATGCCCATTGGGCGTAGTTATAAATAAATAACATTGTACAGTATGTAAAACATTTCAGTTTGTAAAAGTGTGAAAATTACAATAAACTTCCATCAAGAATTTTCAGTGTTGCAAAAATTCTTGATGGAAATTTATTGTAATTTATTATATAAATAAAAGACCAGTCTCGAAAATGTCACGAAAGCGATGAAACCGGTCACTGGATATTTCAAATTTGTGAATTAAAGTATCCCTCGTTTTTCATTTATATAATTAATTTTACATCATTAGTGGATAAATATAATCTGATTCTCTTTTAAACAAGAAATAAAAAAAGCCACATATTTCCTATAGTTTTTAGTAAGTACTATTTAAAAATATACCTGTTTTACCTTTAAAAGGTTTTATAATGCTTGAATACGAAATAAAAATACGATTAAAAATGAATTCAACTACCTGTAAATAAATTTAAATAAATTATTTTCAAAAAAACATTTGGGTTATCATGACTTACCCAAAGAGAAATTCCATTTTCTCACTGACTTAATATTATGATAAAGGGAAAAATACGTCTTAAAACCGGTAGAAATATAAAAGTTGGTGAATGAAAATACAAATATTTGCTAAAAACTTATTAGAATAGGAAGATAAAAAAATAAATAAATGCTAAATCCGATTAACAGTTTAAAATAAAATACATTACAAGTATTTTAGTACCGTATTTTAAGTTTAATTATTAAAGTTCATAAAAAGCAACTCTGCACGTCATTAGGAAACTTTTTTGACACAAAACACGGTCTTGTTAAGTACAATACATATGTAATATTTTATTTAAAGGGAGAATTTCAAAAACATGGATATTTCCAACTTTTCTCATTATACATGCAGAAAACATGTGAATACGAGGCAAAGAAGGCTCGAGGAAAGGAACTGAAGGACCAAATAACAATATAAATTGTCCTTCGGGAATGGCAGAATGGAAAACAATGTGAAAAAATAATTGTTAACATAACGTCTTGACTTACGGAAGTTGTCATGGGGTGAAAAGACTAAATACGTACGTCCTTAAGTCTTAGTGTTTTACTAACGAATATTCCAAAATTAATTCTATAAAGTTCTTGTGTGCAGCGTATATCCGTAATTACACATTCCTCATCCTTTGATTTGTATGGCATAATGTACTTTTTTAAAAGTACATATGTGTAAGCCTTATCTCTCCATTAAATAACAGGTGTTTTGTTAATTTTTTTTCATGTTTGTACGAGTATCTTTTGATTTATATTTTCGTTTTTTAGTAAAAATTTTCAAGCAACTTTTCTACCAGTCTGTTTTTAGTGGTGAAAGATATTGTTTTTCGCAATAAGTCCAATTCTTTGTACTTAAAGTTTTAAATAGATAATGTGAATACTAAATACGCATAAGTGACAACTATACTAAGGACTTTGAGACAATCGAAGGCAGAAACTACGTTGTACATAATAACGACGTTGATATTTATATATCACAAAAATATTAAACCCTCGAATTTCAGCGTCGGCGTCGCTTTGGGACGAGTTTAATAAAGTAAATATTCGAGCGAAAGTTGCCACATAAAATGAATAACTTCCGCTGGAAAGCTCATTGTGAAAGAAGCCCGCGAGTCTAGCTTCAGGATTGCGCTGACGCTGTTCGCTGCTCATTATCTGCAGGTGAGGGATATTAAATTTATTTGCCAACCGGAAATTCGGAATAAACTGATAACGAAGAGTTTCAATCAAACGAGATTCGCCATTTTGGATTCTTGAATAAAAATATTATTCAGTCCGTTACCAGGGTATAATTTTAAAGTTTTCATTTAAATATATATTTTACCTACTCATCCGTCTACTAAAAATTTAATAATTACATTTAAAGTACATCTACACTCCCGACAACATAAATACGCAAATGATTAATTAAATACAAAAATTCCCGTCTGGTGTTTAAAGTAATTGAACCTAGGTTTGAGTCATGGGTTATTACTTCTAGGAACAATTACGAACCTGGAAAGCCCTAAATTTCTTCATTGACACACCTGATTTAGCAGTGATTACTCGTTTTCTTGAAATGTCTCTATTTTACTAAAGCAAAATGACTACGAGACATAAACTTTAGTTAGAAAAAAAAACAGTTATTGTTGCGTTTTATAAATATACTTTTCTAATTGTAATATACAAGTAGCAAGACGAAGACAGTGCAATTAATCGATTGCGAAAAGATTTCTGAAAAAAATCTAAGAAAGTGAGAAACTTCATCGATAAGTGGGCACAATATTAAAACGCTGCACTTTAAAACGTGATGATCGTGTTAAAAATATTATTAAGAAATCGGTTCGCATCAGCTCCAAAACTAAGAGCACAACTAAAAGAAACTACCAGTGTCAGTGTTAGTGTACGTACGTCACAAATAGACTACTAAAATTTGAATACCTGGCCAGAATATCTGCCTCTAAAAAAAAGCCTCTATTGAATCAGAAAATGAAAAAAAAATCGTTTGGAAAGAGCGAAAGAAAAAAAAAGATAAAAAACGATTGGAAAAGAGTTGTATTTTCTTATGAATCATATTTTAATTTGATTGGTCCAGACTGTTTCAGACAGTTCATCGCCGAGCTGGAGAACGATACAGTGACGAATGTCTTGCACCCACAGTAGTTAAACACTCGCCTTATATCATGGTCATAACAAAATTGGGTGCCGGTAATTTAATTATAATAGAAGAGTCAGTGAATGCTGAAAAATATAATGGAATAAGTAACGAAGGTGTTGTGCCAACAATTAAGAAAATAACTGAAGAAATTGATGACCCTGTATTTCAGGATGATTCTACGTCTTACCATTGGGTTCGTTCTGAGTGTGCAATCTTTTAAATGCATATTGATGGTTGACCTTATTGCATTTAACATTTTTGACACTAATTTTGGTGTTTTTTTTTTATCAGGTATCGCAGCTCAGAGAATTATTGGGAATTAATACCCCATGATTGCTAGGAAATAGCCCAGATTTGAACACAGAAAAAATCTATGAGCCATAATTGGAAAAAAAAATAGGAAGGAATCTTTAAAAACGATGAAGGAGTTGAAAAAATTAATAGAACAAGTATGGTTTGAAGAAATTTCCACAGAATTTGTGAGTAAGCTGTACAAATCTATTCCAAGACAAATAAATAGTGTGATAAAGGCCAAAGGCGGTCATACAAACTATTACAGTTATTCTAATATAATAATAATATTTTTTTGAATATGCATTAGAGTGTTTTATTCTTAGAGTAAATACATATACTTTAAGTATACTCTAAGGTTTTATTTACACAAATAAATGTTTTTTAAATTCAATATTTCGGTTTAAAGAGTTTAAAGCATAATGATTTAGGAAGTTATTTTATTCATTTTTCAAATGTTTTTTGTCTCGAATAGAAAAACTCCAAAAACTTTTTTTCATGTCAAAACTTTTCATTGATGTAAAGTATACATATACTTAAAACTTTTTTTCATGTCGAAATTTTTCATTGATGTTAAGTATACATATCCTCGCAAAGTAAACGTATAAGCATAACATCGTAAAATGTGTTAGAATGGAAAGAAAAAAAAAATATTTTAGTTCTATTGTTTACGGATTCAGCTATTTATATTGGGGGTGTAGGTGTTCAAATTTTATTGGTACAAATATCAAATTAAATACATAACACGAGTACAAACGACTCGATCACTTTTTTTAAATAAGGTCCTTTGCTACGGTTGGAGTACTGATGCAGTACCCTATGAACCAATAGGTATAGAAAGTGAGACAATTTTCGAATATGTACTTTTAAAACAACGATCCGTTATTCTATGGCGACGAAGCATCGTTATTCAGTTTTAATTTTAATTTATTTTTCAACTAATAATTTTCCGGAAGGAGTGATATTTATTTCGGTAAAAAAAGTAGTTTATGTAATTTGTTAGGTTTTTGGCTATTTTTATACATAAAATTGAGTCAATCGGTGGCTCTGTTGCGACGCGAGAAAAACACACACAGAAAAGCACACGTATTTTTACAAGACCTCGACTCACATGTTTTATACGTGTATGATTCATATAATTAATTGTAGTGCTTTCACACTTATAGATTACGCAGACGGGGTATAGTCTAAGCTTATAACCGAGTTACACAGTTTAAACCCGCGCTGTGCCAACGGGTACCCTGCAAGACATCAGACCCTCCCAATTAGCATTTAATATAAATCTTCTGTTCGTGTGATGTCATTAAACTAAACTTTACGTACGGTTTTTCAGAGAAATGTCTTTGCGCTGTTCGTGCGTGCTCATAGATATTAAAATCTTCAATCTCATTACATATTTATACATTTGTAAAAAGGAAGCTTGGAGCATACATGTTTTATTCATCGATCTACCAGGGTTGCATTCGAGGAAGTTTTAATGTCAAAACTCACTCACATATAGTTTGTCGAAAATTAGAATTTTTCGAGATTTTGCGTTTGCTGAACCAGCCAACTCTCAGGCAGGACGTCTTTCAAGCCCACTAGTTAAGTTTATATTGTAAACTAAAATTTATTCCTACGAAATAATTGACGTTTACGCAAAATTTGCCAAATTTGACATGCAATTAGTAAGGAAACGTATTTATTTCTTATATGTCATTGCCAAGTACACGATCTTTTGACAATCGACTTAAGAATGGCTGAAATGTACAAATTGCAGAAAGTCTGTGGAATAATGTGTTGGTGCACGAAAACAAAGATAACATGAATGGGACAATAGAAAAGTTTTGACAAAAGAAAAAAGATAATTCCTTCCACGCCCTACGGCGAGAGCGGCAGATAATTTTCAAAGACTTTGAACGGCTAGAGTCAAAAGAAACAATAGCTTTCCTTAGAAAGGTTTGCGTGCCATTTTTATTAAACTTGTCACATGTGAGTTAGTGAAAAATCTCCACGTCTTATGAATAAAAAAAGATGTACGAGTTCCCCTTTTGTAAAAAAAATAATTTAGTCCAGTTTATAAAAAAGGCAAGAATAAAAAATCACCACCATCATTATCTATCCGAACCTAATGGTGCATAGGGCACTGAGTTGGTACACTAATCTCAGTGTATCTTGATCATTTTTGTAACATAAAGGTAAGATGATCAGTACTTCGCTTCAGGTACCCGTCCAGTGACAATGAAATATTTTAGTTTCAAAACACCTTTTTAAATATATATATCATATCAGCCATGTCGGAAATCGATCTTGAGACCTCTTACATGGTAAGAAACTCGCTGACCAATTCACCACAAAGCCGTAAAAGTAAGAAAAACTCGATTTAATTTGAATGTACGATTTTTTTGTATACAGGCTGATGAAAAATACAGTGAGCGTGAAATGGAACCAGAACCCTGGACGAGTGTTTTCAACTCGATGGCTGCTCTCAGGTAAAGATTCTGAAAAAAGAAATCAATTGGAGATAACTCCGCTTCGTTGAGTAGTAACTGGCGTATTCGCCTACCGTTCTTGAGGCCCTGGGTTCAATCTTTGTCAGGGTAGACGCAAAACATTGGTTTTAAAAGTGGCTTAACACTGCGAATCTAGAATTTATTGTTGTGTAGCAGCGTATTTTCATCATTTTGTTAAGTAAATGTTAGGTGGTCAGTCTGACGCGTCAAGTGCCAGTTCAAGCACAACAAAATATTTCAGGGTAAAACCACATTTAAAAAATGAAATTTCACGCCAACCCACAAGAGTAGACATTTTTTTAGAAATGTAATCAGTGCACTTTGGTGTTGTTTTAATAGTATCGGTTCTATTAGCAAGTTGGTTTCATATTTTTGTGCAGCAATATGGTGAAGTTGTACAGTGGGATTTGCGTGTTAATGTAATTAGTGTCCTGACTGTACTAAAGATACACATTACAAAAAAATAATAACGTGTCCCTAACTTTTTGAGGCCACGAGCCCTGTGTTGAGTTGGGATACAACATAATGGAAAGTGGAATTATGCATATTATTAAAGAATTCTAAAAATAAAAATTGTTACATAAACATGAATTTTAAAAACATCTAAACTACACGCTAAATAGTATATAAATCTATGCAATGTCTCCTGCAAAGGTCTCTTCTCTTCAAAAACAAAATTAAAACTTGTACACTTCTGAAAACGGCCTTCGTTTTGCTGAACTTTAAATGTTCATCCAGGACATTGAACACTCTTGGACCCACAAAAGAAACATTTTTCTGTGCAAAAGTCGTAAGTGCGTGTTTTTGGTATTCAATAATTCAAATCACAGGAAAACCTTGTACGAATATATTTGAACCAAAGGTATAACAGTAATGAAGAATGTGCATGCATATTTTTTAAAATAGGAAAAGAGATAAAATTAAGATAGGATTCAATTAAAATATAAGAAAGACAGATAAATACTATAGGCTTTTCTTGTCTCTCTTATTCCTTTTGCCCAGGGACCAGTATGAAAATAAAGCTTGGATCAGAAAAAAGGACTATAAAATGTTTCCGAACGGCTTAGTAGAAGGTTACAATCAATAAAATGTTAGGAAATATGTTTTCCATGCCCTTTAATATAACCTTGAATTGATAATGTTAAAAACATCCCCGGACCGATGAACACTCTAAAAATAATTCAAGGTTTAAATAATAAAGAGTCAATAACAGAAATCTAATAAATATTAAATGTATTTTGAAACCATTGTTTGAGGCTTTAGGATCTTAACATATTATTTATTTATTTTAGGGATTGTAGTCTCGTGGTAGTATTGTGAAACGGATTGCGGTTCCGTGGTCGTATTGTGATCTAAGGAGCCAAAGGTCCGAGGTTCAAATCTCACTTTACCACAACTCGATTTTCATTTATCCAGCTGTTTATTATTAAGTTATTTAAGACTTTTGAAATATTTTAGTAAATAATAAGAACTCAAGTATTACTTTTTTATTATTATTTTTTTATTTTTTTACATCTTTAAGTACAAGTAATAAATACTTTGGTGGACTTATTATGATGTATGACAAAAGCAAAATCATGCATTTGATATTAATTTTATTCTATATCAAAATTAATAACAAACTGTTTTTTTTTTACAAACACTAATTGATTCAAAATAAAAAAAGCTTGGCAGTGCATATTTACAGATATCTAAAGATTAACAAGTTATTAAAAGTTTGAAAATAATTGGAATAGGTTGTGGTCCCGTGGGTAGTGTCGCAGACTCCGATTCAGAAGGTTCAAGGATTGAATTTCGGTCTACCACAACTTTTTTTTCCATTTTCTAACACAGTTTTTTTAAGACTACAAGAAAATGGCTACAAAATTGAAATATTTGGGTAAATCATAAGAACTCAAAAATTCATTTTTAATGAACAAAAAAAAGTACATTAATGTCTATCGGTTTCGAGACGTACCCATCTATATGTAAGGACACTTATTTTACCAACGTGCAATACCCATTATACACCTTCACCATAGCAGTAGTTACACACAAATATAAAGCCAACGTGCTGATAGAACACACGACGTTAGCAGCCAACACCAAAGTGTCGTTTTTTTTTTAATGTTTGATTTTATGAGAGAAATAGTAATTTAAAAAAGAGGCGGGGGAAGGGAGGAGCATGAATTTATTAGTGACCATTAAAATGAAAATCTTAAAATTAATAAATGCTTTTTCATTAGTTAGTAACAACAGAGATATCTTTTACTATACGAGTTTTATGAATCGAATTATTTCAATACTGTATGCTTCTAAATATTCGTGGAATTTTTAAACGCATTTGAGAAAAAAAAATTGAGCTTGTGCAAATTTTTCTAGACAAGGACTGGATTTCACCCATAGTGAGTTATTAAAATATTGCAACAGAGACGGAAAACATTTCCAAGAAAGGGATATGGAAGTCCTTAAGATATATATCTAAGGTAATAAAGTAGGTTTTGTCAAGTAGTATTTTGCGTGTAGTAGTATGTGAGGGGTGGGGGGACTGGAAATTGTAACATTTTCAGTTGTTCTAAAATAAGACCGGAGTGGTCGGTAAATGATTAAAAAATAGGTGGTTAAAATAAACTTTTTTTGTTTGTTTTAACTAATAACCATGAAGGTAGTGTTTAAAAAAAAAACAAAACTAAAAAAAAAAAATTGAAGCATAGGCGCCGTAATAAATATTGTGAAACTGTTTTACTCTTAAATGGCTAGAATCTCCAATTCAATGAGATATTAAAAGAAAAAAAATATCGTGGGTGATGCTAGTAGCTTTATCGCAATCAAATGGTGGACGTGATTTAAATTTGATGGGATTTAAACGACCGATATGAAACGGCAAAAACGCGATACCCCATCTCGATACAATGAAGAAAAAAAACAGCAGCGAACGTGGTTCATAAACTTGGCTTTTTTATAATCCTTGTGTGGCCATGATGTCACATAAGTGTACAAAAAATAGAAGACTTGATACGTCTCTCTTTTTTTTAAATGATGATATCGTATTGTGTTGTAATAGGTCAAAGTAATATGACTGTTTGAAAAAAATATGAAAAACAGTGCATATACTAACATTTATTTTATTTTTTATTTATTTGACACTTTACATACATATACAATATATATATAAAAGCGGGCATATTGCCTTAAGGAAATTTATTCCTACCTACCCAAACCGTTCAGTTTGAGAAAATTATAAATATATGGACATATTGAATCTTACAATTTTATACAAAAATTAAAAGCAAAGATTTAAAAAAATATATACATATAAAAAAAAATATCAACACTATACTATGAAGAGAGGAGAAGGGATGGGAAGG
Source organism: Micrasema longulum (assembly GCF_059751315.1). Taxonomy (NCBI): domain Eukaryota; kingdom Metazoa; phylum Arthropoda; class Insecta; order Trichoptera; family Brachycentridae; genus Micrasema; species Micrasema longulum. Next base: position 91,524 of record NW_028278877.1, read on the forward strand.
AAAGAAGAAGGATAAAGGAACATTTCAATATTGACTTAAATTAATTAATGAAGAGGCGTATCTAATATCAGTGGGTAAATTATTCCTAAATCGAGCAGCTACTACTGTGAAAGGAGATAAGAAAATTAGAGCGATGACAGGGTATTAAAAGGGTTTTCTCGTTACTAGAACAAAGAGAGTTTTAAAATACCTGTATTACAAAACATCTCTTCTTCTGCATCCTTTTGCTTCCTGACAGTACAAATTTGTTCTTGTATAAAATTATTCATTTGTCTCTTACATGAATATGCATTTGATATGACTTATCACTGCCGGTACCCATTTGAACGGTTACAAAGTATAAATAATCATTAAAAAAAAAAAAAGAATATCGTCATTCACATAAAAGTTAAACAGATAAAACCATGTAAAAATAAAAAAAAATAAAAAAAAAACAAACAAATCATCTTAAAATGTTGTCAAAAAAATAGAATTTATGAAGCCTTTTTATTAAAAGTATCATTGTTATAAGAGATGTTGAGTTAGATTCCCGATATTATTGACGAAACTTTTTATTTATTTATACAAAAACATATATTACAAAAAAAAATAACGTATCCCTAACTCGGTGAGGCCAACACCCTTGTGTGGAGTTTGGATACAACATAATAAAACGTGGAATCATGCATATTATTAAACAGTACAAAAATAAAAAATATTACATAAACATGTATTTCAATGAACATGTGGACAACACGCGTAATAGTGCATAAATATGTACAATTCTCTAATATTCGTGAATTATTCATTATGATAATATTGACTTAATAAGGTGTTTTCAGTCTGTAATACTTCATAGTCCCAGGACGGGCACCTAAAGCTTGAGATTGATTATATTGCCCTCATGTATCTAGTAAATGATCAAGATACGCTGTGATTGGCATACCAATACATTGTCCTATTTATGAACGACAAAATTGAAGAAAATAAAGCAAAATTGTCAAATAAATAGGTTAGTAAAATGCAAAATATGAGCACAAAGTACGCAGCTATGTAAATATAACCATTAAACAAATAATACAAAATATAGAATCCCTTCCAAAGTTTAAAGCGGCTTTGAGGACTTGGATCAGCATGGAAAATACAGATATACACCTATTGTGAAAGAGTCGTACAACAGCATATTCTAAACTTTGATGTCTTAATTACATTGTTTATGTCATTTTCCTGTTATTTCTGTATGATTTTTAATGGCATTGTCATATTTGTGTTTGTATACCAAAAACAATAAAAAAGGAATGGCCCACGCTCAGACGTTTAAGTCTTTGTGGGCATTTTTTCCAAATTTAAGGCTATGTTTATTTTTAGAATATGTATTTTTTCTCTTTTTTTCTTCTAATTTTTAATAAATATAATGTATAAAATATGTAATTTAATACATGCATAGTATGTAACAGTATGGAAAAAAAAACAAAAAAAAAAAAAAAATGTAACTACGAAAAGCTGTCTGATTTTTTTGTTTCAAACACTTAAAATAAACAGTGCAAGAAGAATGATAATTCAATGCAAAAAGCTTACTTTTTAGGGTGCCAAAGCTTGTAAGATTATCCCCCTAGTGACACTATCACGCCATGTTGTGTGACAGTGTAATAAAGCGAGGGCTGTGTTTTTCCGGGTCGCTTCAAATTTATTAAAGGCCATGAATTATGCGGTAATGGCACTGTCACATTTGCACGCCTTTGAGTGTCACAAGCCCGCGAATGTGACAACCCTGTTTGTCGAACCTTGAATGGGCCAGCCCTGTTTGCGGAAGGGTCAAAAGTAAAAGCTAAATAAACAAAGAAACAATGTGGGAAACAAAGAAACTAAAGAGGATGGCGCCTTCGTAAGCGGAATATTCGAGAAACTTTAAATTTATTTCTTGTCAAGGACAAAGGAAAAACTTTGACAAAGTGACAAGTTAGAAATTTGGGAGCAAATAAAACAAAAATAATAAATAATTCGGATCGGATATCGTCTCTAACTTACCATTTTTCCGGTTTAGTTCGTTGGATTAGTTATTGAGTAATCTTACCTGGAAAAAAGGAAAAAAAAGGTCATTAGTATAATATGCAATTGTTTATAAACATTTATTACTCATTTATACAATGGTAATCAGTATATCTCAAACAGCGATGAACTCATACAATTATTGCTTGATTATCATTAAAACTACAATATTTTGAGAATAGGAGTCAAATTCAAAACATCATACGTAATCAGTATATCTCAAATAGCAATGAACTCATTGAATTATTTTTTAATTATCATTAAAACTAGATTATTTTGAGAACGATAGTAAAATTCAAAACTTCATCGGTAATCAGTATAGCTCAAACAGCAATAAGCTCATACAATTATTGATGATTCTCATTAAAACTACAAAATTTTGAGAACGGAAGATAATTTCAAAACAGATTTCTAATTCATTTTCCGGGACAAAAACAGACGTTTTTTTTACAGTCCCCGTGGCGTAGTGGTCAAGACGCTTGACTCAGACGCGGAAGGTTACGGGTTCGATTCCCGGTGAGAAAACAAAAATTAAAAATGTGATTTTTCTCAAGCTTGGGTGTTTTTTGATGTAATTCACCACTGTAATTGGGTCTCCTGGCCTGTTGTGGAGCAAAAATAAATAAAAAATAATTACAACATGTGAGTTACAATATTTTATTTTGTCAAAATGTTTGTTGACAAAAGACTGGTTTTCACCCCTTCGAGAGTCATTAGACTAACAAATTACAACAGGGATGGAAAATACGTTAAAAAAGGGAACATGGAAGTGCCAAATGCGTAGACTTACATATTCCCTACTTTAAGGTATTTTCCATCCCTGTTGTAATTTGTTAACATATAAGTTATTTAATTTTTTAGTTTTTTATATTGATAAACTGTAAATAAAGTGACGCTTAATCTGTATAAAATACAACAATGTTTTACATAACGGTATCGAAATATATTTTATAACGCTTTCTATTCGATTGAATTGATGTTAGAAAACTTTTGTTTGAAGAAAAATGCGTGAAAATACTGACAATATAATCAGCGAGAAAGTTTAACGCATGAATAAAATTCACAAGAGATTCTCATCTCCTTGAATCTTTTCGTTTTATCTGAACCATTTTAACTGATCATACAAGGTTCGTACATTAAAAATTCTCATGACTTCCGCATTATTTCGCAGGGTACGTTTTGGCTACCCGGTAAATTTAGTAAATTAAACAAAGCATAAAGCAGGTTATCTTTTAGGGTAGGCTTAGCTAGAACATTCCGCCATTGATACAACACTCGGTAACCTGAATAGAGAAATAAGAACACACATAATATCGTCAACTACTTTACAAAACAACGCATCTACAATTTGAGGAAAAATTGGGATTTATTTAATTATTTAAAATATGAAAAAAATAAGAAAAATTTGTGTCTTTATGATTTATCCAAACATTACCATTGTGAGAGGTATTTTCAATGAGTTGTAATTAACCTACTTTTAAAAATGGAAACCAAGTATTTTTTTATTTATTAATAACAAATAAAAATACAATATTACAACTTAGTACAATTTTTTACATTTATCAAATACACATATTTACATTAACGTTTCCTATTACGTAGAAGAAATAAACAATTCTTGTGTACATAATGGGAAGTGACGTCTTCCAATAGTTTATTTCCTTTTCCGATTAATAATATTTTTAGGATAATAAAAATAAATGACAAAAAAGATTTAAACGATGTTTTCAATCAGTGTTACATAAAGAAGAATTAAAGATGTAATTTTTCACTTCTTTCTTAAATAAATTGCATTCCCGACTGTACTTTTTATTATTTTTGTTCATTTCATTAAAAAAAATATTCCTCTGTAAGTATAATGATGTTGTGCAGTAGATGTTTTTAATTTAGGAATTAAGATATTACCACCTGTTCTAGGTCGCGTATTTACGTTTTGTGACCTAGAAATACTATTTTTTATTTTATTTTTATGTATTTGAAGCAAACAACTCTTTTTGTATATCAATTTTAGATCTAAAACCTTATTTTTTTCAAATAATTGAACAGTGGGAAAAGATGACGGTTTTTTCAAAACAACTTTTAAAATTATTTTTTGTAATTTTTCAACCGGTAAAATATTTGTTTAAAAAGCACCACCCCATCCGATTATTCTGAATGCAAAGTAAATTGATTTAAAATTTTCGATTGTTAATGTATTCCTTAATCTAATAAATACATATTTAAATTTTTCTCATTCTATTTACAATATTATTTATTTGTTCCTTCCATTTTATATTTTTATCAATTTTGATGCCTAAATATTTGATGCTATTTTTATCAGTGATTTGAAGGCAATTATCATTATGAAACTGATATCCTTCATTGCATTTTGTTGTGTGAATACAAATATTTATACGAAATATAACTTGTTCTTTCAATGTTGTCAATCAAGTTATCAATCAAGTCACGAACATAAAAAACTAACCAACTTGATTCAGAATAACAAAAAATAGTCATTTTATCATTTTTCGTTCTTCATTTCTGGTCATCAAATCAATTGTAATTTCACCTTTCTACTTCCCATCATTTATTTTCCAGCACTCCTCGTCACTTTCATTATTTTTGTTTTGTCCCTATTTTTTTTATTTTAGTTTATACGAATAACACCGTATCAATTACTAACCATTTTATTTTGTATAAAGTTTAAACCGTCGCTTATCTTATTACAATTAAGTCAAAACGTGTTAAAGGATGGCAGATCCTACTATTTACAATTATTTTTTTTTAATATTCACTTTGTAAAAAAAAAACTATAAAACATCTTTATTTTTTGGTATGTGTATTTTTGTACATACTCAAATCTGGATTTCTCCCGAGGGGGAGTAGGTATATATTTTTTTATCAATATTCCTACAGAGATGAGGTAGAATTTTTTTCAAATTCAGGATTATCGATATTCGAGCGTTTACAGGGCTTATGACCTGTCATTGGCTGGGTTGAGTGGCCACTTTACGTTTTTTACAACATTCCCCATTTCGCTTATTAGCGAATATCGACACAGGTACCATTTTGATTCTTGTATATATCTTATTAAATGAGAAACCATTCACTAGCGTGTTGGAGCACCATCTATGTATTGATATTGAAGTTAAGTATTTTTAATTAGCATATTACTTTATTTTATGTATTTAAGACTCTTCCGAGTTAAATTAAGTACTAGTAATCGCCTGCAGATGATTCTGCAATTTATTTGTTGTGTAATAAGATCTGTCAAAAATATATCAAAATCTGTCAAAAATATATCTGATCAAAAAATAATGTTGTGTAATAAGATCTGGTCAAAATATAAGTATAAATAAATTGCTTTAAAAAAAGAAAAAAAGTTTTAAACTTACTTAAAAAATTACGTCAAAAAAGTACCGACGGTAATTTTTTTATTTTATTGATTCAATTTTACAATAGGCCCATATCATTTCCATGTTCACGTGGATGAATTTCTGTATGTATAAAAAAGAACCACAATTCTGGACAAGCGTTTTCGATTCGAAGGCTATCCTGATCCTGAAAAAGGAAATCGAACGGGGATAAATCGGCCTTGTAGTGCAGCGGTTGGCACATTCGCCTACCATTGTCAGAGTCTTGGGTTTGATTCCCGGTAAGGTCGACGTGAAATATTTGTTTTATTGGTAGTTTAACATTGCATTTTTTTACCCTTCTTGGGCTGGTACCTGATCTTACGTGTAACAAAATAATCTAGACTGGGAGGAAAGAGGAACGATGATTACGATATGAAGAATTTATACTTTCTCAAAATAAAAGCATACCAATTGTGGAGTTATATGATTTAGAATAGTGAACGACAAAAATGTATTATTTTAAAACTCTTTAGAACCCTTCTCACACAGCATTTTAGTATACTCTGTAAACATTTGAAACTATTACACTTTGTACCTCGTTGTACTTTAGTTTTTTTGTTAAATTAGAGTGCTCATTGAGATTGATATTTTGTTCTTAAATATCTAAAACATAAATAGGTCAACTACATTAACTAAAAAATGGTTCGTAAAAACAGCATAAATATTAATATTTTGAGTTTGTCCAATTTTTTGTAGATAAGGACTGGATTCAACTACCTGGGGAGCTGTTAAAATTAACAAATTACAACAGAGATGAGTTACATTTTAGAGAAGGTAATATATTACTATGTTGTAATACATTAATATTAACAGCTCTTCAGGGACTTGAATAAAGTTTTTGTCTGTCTGTTTTAGTGTTTTTTTAAACGCAAAATATTGCTGATAAATCCACCTGGTCTTTATAGGAGTATAGAAATTAGGTGAAATAATTCAATTACACGAATCTCACACGCATAAATAAAGGTTTCAGCTCTTTTACTTTACAAACATCAACTTTTAAAAAAATTGAAAGGATATAAATGTTAAAATATGGGCAGAATGGTGAATGTTACACAGTGTGCAAAGTGGCTACTTAAATCAGCCAACAACAGGTCATACGCCCATATATTGAATCATTAAATTGCATTACTTTTTATGTCATTATTTTGTTTTTTGCAAGATGTATCGTTCCGGCTGTATTTTTTTAAATTCAATAATTGATTTGAAAGGTTTTCCGAAATATAATATTTCATTGTTCCTTGACTGGCACCTAAAGCGTGAGACTGATAATTTTATATTTATTAACGGACAATCAAATTAAGCTGCATTTAGTGTACCAATGATAATGATTCAGTAATTCTTTACATAGATTTCAAACAAAAAAAAATATCATGCCGCTTCCCCATAACGGTGAGGATAGAGACTAGAACGCCATATCACTAAGTCTTTGCATATAGTGAATCTTGTTTCCTCTAAATTCATAGGTCCTCTTATGCACGGGCACTAACTATTCCGATTTTTACATGTCATAACAAAGCATTTGTTGGATTCGATTACAACATGCCTTTCTCAATCTTCCTTAAATTTTTTATCGTTTAGCAATCGAATTGTAATTTTTTTTACCGTTATTTAGCTGTTCATTTGTTCTACATGTCCAAACCATCGCAAAAGTTCTTTCATTCTCCCTAAAATATATTTTACTGCTCTTTGGTTTGTCCTATTCTTGAATACGCCTCTGTAATATGGTCTCCATATGTTACTCGTCTAATCACGCTGAATCAGTTCAGCGTAAATTTATATAAAAAATAGCTTACATACTAGAAATCACAAGATACAACTATAACTATACTGACATGGAACTTTGTGTTAATCTATCGAGTCTTTCAAAATGTCGACTAAATAAAGATTAAATTTGCACCTTTAAAACACTCGATTGTTTGTATGATGTACCAACTATTCTTCAACAAATATCTCTCAGTGTTCTTTCATGTATACTCAGAGATTATATTTCTCATCATAAGACTATAGTTTCCAGGCACCTCTAACCAGAATGATTAAATTTGTTAACGAAAATCAGGATATGAATTATTTTGATTGTAAATTAAAGAACTTATAGCACTCTATAAATTCCTTATATCTATAATCAACCTGGATCCCATAATGTGTGTCCAATATACTTATTTGTCTTTGTGTAACTATATATGGTTGATTTCGTTATAATTTATTTTTAAAATTGACCTTTTCTGTAAATACATTAAAATAAAAAATAAAAATAATAGGGTTTGTCATTAATGCTTATCTCAGTCGTACCTGATGTTAATAGCCTGACCCACACATGTCAAGTGCGATGGTGCAATTCTGTCAGTAAGATACAGTACTGTCCAAATGAATGGAATAAGCGTATTTTTGTCATTTTTATGTGTAGAATACTCATATATGTCAATTTGACAGTTGTTTAGCGCCAAAACATATGACTTACAGTTTATATATCCTTTGGGAGCTCATATTGGTGTTTTTTGGTGTACTATCTGTTGTTTTTTTACATTTACTAATTTCATAAATTGCTTGCATATTAAACAGTGTTTTTGAGTTGGATAAAATCATGGGTATCACGCCGAGAAAATAAGAAAAGATTATAACCTTAAGTGAACATACATCAATGACTTAGAAGGAGATTGAAAATGAATGTTTTGTGGGTCAAAGAGTAGTCAACAAGATAATTAAGCAGAAAAGAGAAACAGCGGCAGTTGAAGCAAAGAGAATTGGTAAATGTGAAAGAAACCGGAAAACTAGTGCCCGAGATGAAATATCTTTAATCAAAATTAGTAAAGTAAACCTTAAAAAAACAGGTTACAAACTTTAACGAGATTTAGCAGCCACTGGGGTGTGATGATACATGACTCAACAGTACGGAGAAGACTCATTGAATCTGGAAGAAAAGAAATTCGACCACAGAAGACACAACTTTTGACGGCACGTATGATGAAGCAAAGGCTCATTTGGGTTAGAAAATACACCAAATGGATTGTAGAAGACTGAAAAAAAGGTGCTGTATTCAGATGAAACCCATTTTCTCGTGCAAGGATATCGCAGATTTTTTTTTCGAAAAAGTGGGGATGAAACACTTACTGTGGCTCATATTTACCAAACAGTGAAATATCCTGTGACGAATATGTTTTGGGGCTGTTTTTCGTAAATGGGGACCAGATCTTTAATACCAGAAGAAGGAATGATAAATAACCTAAAGTATAAAGCTCTATTGGAGCAGCACTTGAGTACAAAACTGAGTAAATGTTGTCTTAATAATAGGGCTGTATTTCAACAAGACTCAGCTTCTTGTCACGTATCAAAGTTTATGCTTACGTATTTCAGTGATAAAAGATAACTCTTTAAGACTGGCCTAGAAATTCACCTGACCTTAACCCCATAGAAAATTTGTAGGCGATTTGTAAATCTATGATACAAAAATTGGACTGCACTTCCATTATAAAAATGATAGAATCTGTTATTCAGATGTGGTTTCGAGATGAGAGAATAAATTAAAATTGCCGAAGTTTAATTGATTCCCTGCAAAAACGTGTTTAGGCTAGTATAAAAGCAAAAGGAGGACATACATTATATTAAATAAAAAATATTTTATGATTGTACGTTACTTGTAAATCAAAATATTAATAAAAAACGTACTTTACGACTACAGGGAATTTTATTCCATTAATTCGCACTATACTGTATGTTATGTACATTTCCCATTGATATGAATGAATCCAAAACAATACTTTATGGTGCACAGGTGTTTCATATGATATTTCACTTACAATGTCACAATTTTCAATACGCGCTGCACATTGAACAGAGCATTTCAATTGAACGTAGTTATGCAGAAAGCAGAGTCCATATATTTTGAAAAAATGAGATATTGATGTTATCGGGTGCAGTATAGTAAATTCTATGTTCTGCTGAAAACAGCCAGACCGCTTTCATACAAAAAGTTGTTTTAATAAACTTTTGAAAATGGTATCAATCACAAAAACGGTATTTCTCAATTTGCAGAAAACACCCACAGTACTAGAAAATCTTAACGAATTTGAAAAACTGGTCAAATACACAATATATTTCTTGTTTGAAATGAAAATAAAAAAAAACTAACATTTTCCTTGTTTAGCATTTGTTAAAATCAAAAACATTCCAAATGTTGTGGAGATTCGTTTATTCACTCTTTTCACAAAGGTGCTATTATCTCAGTTTCACTTTTCTATGGCGGGCTGCTTTCTGCATAACTACATTCAATTAGCAATCTTGCACTAACACATTTGTGTGCTTGGTCATCGTATAGAAATTTATTTATTTATTTGTTTATTTATTTATTCATTCAAAATTACACTAGTTTAAACATGAATGAACTTATTAAGGCTTTTTAGGCTATGACCGTGTAAAGCCACCATAAATAACAATAAAAATACATAGTAAAACTAATAAGATCAAATTATAATGACAAAGAATAACAATCTAGAAAAAAAGGTAAATGTAATAAATAATAAAATTCCAAAGAATACAATGCAAAGAAGATAATCAGAAATAATTTTTAAAATATAAGTTATACAAATTAAGAATCACACATAATCAAATATACAAAACAATTGTATTATTAAAATCAACAAAATAATAAAAAATATAGTGGTATTAAAAGAAACAAAATAAGAGTATCATTGAAATCAACAGAAAAAGAATACACATATAAAAACATAATTGAGATATGTTTTCTAGAAACTCACTCAATACTAAAAATAAATATAAGAAATAGAAGCAATAAATCAAATGCCAAATAATAGTACGTACTAAATTAAATTATAAAAAAATACATAATGAGAAAACATAAAATATCAATATATATAAAAAGCAAATAAAAGTAAAAGTATGAAAGGAAAGCAGATTTGTAAATTTTTGCTAATCTCGAACTTTAAAAAAATTGACAACCTCGTCCCTATCGATGTGCAGCGATCAATTGCAAACATTTTTCTTAAATACATTGGCACTTGGCAGAAACAAGTGTCGAAATCCGTACATTACATATGTGAGAGTTTTATAATGTTTCTAATGGCAAAATAAATATGATAATTTCAAAGTTCAGTAAGTAACCGTAAAAAGTACGCACTTTCATACATCATTATTTAAAAAAAAAAAAAACTGTATATTTATCTTGATTTACGTGAAGCTGTTTTACTAGAAATCTTTAAAAGATTTAATAAGCAGGAACGTAAATTATAGGCTGAGTATAAGTTTGAGAATACTAAGTGGTGTCGCTTTTCGGAACATAACTAGAGGATTGAGAGCAAGTTATTTGTTATGAAGAAAGTTTGAGGGTGGGCCTATAACCCTTTGCGTGCCATTGGTCTAGTTAATTTTGCACGGTTCTATCTGAAATTTTATAAATAAATGTTATCAACAAAATAAAAGACCTGACAAAACAAATGTTTAAGAACATACGTGAAAAAGAAAGTGATGTCCGCCTCATGGTTTGATGGTCACCGTGTCTGCCTACCTAGAAAGAGATTTCGGGTTCATTTCCCGACATGGTCGATGTGAAATATTGACTTTAAAGGGTGTTTTTATACATGAATATTTCAAAGTATCTGGATTGGCACCTGAAGCATAAGACTGATTATTTTACTTTTATGTAACAAAAATTATAAAGATTCGCTACAAGTGTACCGATGTAGTGACCTATGCACCGTTTGGTGCAAAAAAGTTATGCTGATGATGATGATTCTTTTTATCCTCTTAAGCTGCCGATCTATCAAGGAAAACAAATATTTAATTGCGAAAACGATATTTATGTGAGCAATTATTTTGAAATTGTGAAACGTAAAAAGGCAATAAATATGGTAAACTCTCTTTGTTGAGTGTTATAAATCCCCAAAGAGTCTTTTAATGCAGTCAGGGACTTTTTTTTTCAGGGAATTTATCATTGCAATGAAAACACTCCTTTTACATACACAAAAACAGTTTTAAAGTTTCGCTCATACAAAAAAAAAAATACTACCAAAAAGAGAGTAAATTTTAGTTTACTATTAAACACCCTATTTTAACTAACAAATTGTCAATGTAAGTTCAACACCGCGGATAAGACATTTGACAAAATGTACTCGAGGGATAAAAAATCTCGCGATTTCGTTAAAAAAGATTTTTAAAAAAATCAATGCAGTTAATTTTGCGTTATTGTTTTATATTAGAAAATCTATTTTTACTTTCGTATGCGTCTATACAAAGTTAATTTTGGAAGTTAAAGTGGCAGTTACGTATGACGTATTTGCTGTATTGCCTTTATGCAAATCGAGTTCGTCTTATCCGCTGTATTGGATTTAGGTATTGCTTTGCTTCTTAAGCAGGAAAAATTCATTCGTAGTACTGCATTTAATCGAATGCACGCAGTCTTTCGGTCAATTTCAAAATTCAAATATATAAATCAATGTAGATTGTCTATCTCAATCGCAAACACCAAAAGAACATATTTCGATTTTTTTGGCTCATACGCGTCATTGAACTTACTTAGACGAAATCACTAATAAAAATTATACGGGTTGACATAACTAGATAGACTATAATCAAAATGACCATCACTATGTATTTACGTTTATAAAAAATCATGTAACCTACAATCATCTGGATTAAAAAAATAAAAAAATGTTATACAGTATAAAAAATTGACTCCGTCATAATTTTATTTTATTTTATTTGGGAAATCAACAGTTCTACATACATATTTTTAGTAAACAAACATATATAGTGTATAAATTCAGAACTAATAACAGATTTCCACATAGTATACAAAGTTAGTAAAGAAAATATTACATATCAAATAAATACATACAATTTATACATATAAAAATTTTATTTTCATGTTCTCAATAATCAAGCCCGACAAAAGTTTTGAAAAGTAACGTAATTTATTAGTTGCGGTCGTTGATTGTGAACAAATAGTTTTTTTTGCAAAATTATTATAACTATTAGTATAGTAATAATTATTACTTAAAATTATTAGTTATCCTTAAAACCATAACGGACCAGGCTTGAGAGTGCTTCGGTGATATGGAGTCCGCACAGGGCCAGATATTCCCTCACAAAAAAAAAAAAAAGGTTTCTCTACATGGGGGATTATGGTAGTTATCCGTGGCTCTATGCCATCGCGTTTATCTTGAGTATGCTTAGGATCAACAGTTTGCAACTTAGAAGAGTTTACACTGACCCATTTTTTTAGACTTGAAAACAGTTTTATCGAGAACTCAGATATTTTTGAAAGTATCAATTTTTATGTTCCAAAAGATTATCTCAGACAGCATCAGCACAGATTGTTTTACATTTTGGCTTCCAGAACCAACTTGCCTCTGGTAGTGACGAGTAGAAGAGTCAGGCAGCTGAACACTATCATTTTGGAGATCGACATCTTTCACATCAATCAAACTATATTTAAAAGGCAAATACTCTTGCTAGTCAAAAATGTTATACCTTAATAATGTCGAACCATTGCTCAAGGGTTCCCGGGTTTCTTGTTGTCCCAATATAATGCCTTACATATTTTGTTACTTGTACTGTTATTTTGGTAAAATAAATTCATTTAAATTATGAAAAAAAAATAATTTGAATAACTAATTGTAGATGTAAGAGGTTAGTTTCTTACTCAATAAATGATCAAAATCCCATTAAATGTACTTTTATATCTTCAGTTCGGAATTCAGAAGTATTTTTGCTGGTTTGATATTCTTGCACAAATTAATATTTTACCATGGATGCCCATGATATTATTGCTCAGATTAACCTTAATGTACCTCACCGTAACTTGCGTATCTGCTGTGGGAAATTATAAAACCATCATCGGATTATTTTCCCCCCTGGCAAGAATCCTCAAAACAATGTACCAAATCTCATTAAACGGTACTGTCGATGTGTTCCAACTGCAAAGGCAAGCATTCAAGAAGCAAGCGGTGTTGTCACTTCTGACTCATGATGATACACTTGACATGTCCGTCTAGATTATGCTAATAATTATACCTTTGTAAATTTTAATAGACTTAATATTTTAAATTTAAAGTTTATATTTGAAGCACTAACTTTGTGATTATTCATTATAATAAAATAAATAAAATAATTTTGTTTTTAACCACTATTTTTTTTTTTTTATTCCACTCACCAGTTTCAAAGCAAATAAACTTCTTCATCAAGGTTTACGTTACTAATTAATGAATTCCTGCCTAAGCTTCGAAAATATTATTATCAAATTACCACCCTTGTAAGAGAAAAAAGACTTGATTTATGGGGTCTACATGTAGTATTAAGTGGGAATAAATAGGAATAAATTCATTAGTTACGTAAACCTTGACGAAGAAGCTTGTTTGCTTTGAAACCGGTTAGTGGAAAAAAAATAGTGGTTAAAAACAAAGTTGTTGTAAGATTGTTTAGATTAAGTGTTATTTTATAATATGTATTCAATAATGCCAATCTGTTAGGGCTTTCATAAACCTGATGATTGGCTAAAAAAAAATATTTAAGCCGTCATATTTTTCAGGTGCAATAATTAAGGAATTTTTTTTTATTCTCATGAATAAACAGGAATTATGGATTTACAACACTGTGATTTCAGAGAGCGATTTTCCGTCGGAATTCAAGAGTGAAAGTTCAATAACAGTTGGAATCGCGCGGTTCCAGTAAATAATGTCAGTGAGTTTAAAGGGTATTCTCCATTACTACTGCAGCAAAAGGGCCAACTTAGAATTCGGAATCCCTAGAAATTCTGAAGCGTATTTTTTTAGCACCACAACCCAGGAGGCCCAATAACGGTGGTGAATTATGGCACATGACACCCAGGCTTGAGAAAAATCGCATTTAATTTGCGTGTTCTCGCCGGGAATCGGACCCAGGAGCCTTATGCTGGAAAGATGTGACATTTCGTCACCCACTCGACAATAGTCGATTGCGCATCTCGATTGCTTTGTCATAATGATATTCTTGAAAACCCTTCGACAATTAATTACAAAGACGAATGAGAAAGTGGCAACACTAACAAATCCGTATTTATCTATGGCATATGGCTCTTTTGCCACACGTGAACTTTTATTGTTTCTCGTCAGACTTCCTCTGTTAGATATTTTGTGTATGGAATATTTTAAAAAAATAAAAGAAAATATTTTACTGAGACACTGCACATATATAATTTTATTTGCCTTTGACATAACACACATCTACACATTATTAGAAGTATTTTATATTCATTTAATGGATTTTAAAAACATATTGTATAATATACGAGTATATCTCAAATACGACGAGCGATAAAATAATTTTAGTTTCATGTTTCTAGTGAAACTTCATTTGATAATGGATTAAAAATAAGTATAGTTGATAACAAATTACAACAGGGATGGAGAATACCTTAGAAAAGGAAGTATGGAAGTCTATACATATACAGGGCTTATGACCTGTCATTGGCTGGTTTAAGTGGCCACTTTACACACTGTGTAACATTCACCATTTTGCCTATGTTTGAACATCCGTATTGTATTACACTTAATTGTTTGATCAATTAGTGCTTTCACCTTCTAATGGACATCTTCAGACTGAAGTTAAGTCAATAACAATAACAATAAGTTATTACACCATTACAATGGAATTTCATCTAGAATTGTCAATAAATCATTTTAATCAAATATGTAAATATGTTTAACTTCTTAAACTTCAGAATGTATAATGCACGTCTGTCAGACTACTCCTGAGCAGAATAAAAATATGTCACCTCAGTGGCCGAGGGTCAAAGAGATTTCTCTTATGTCCAGGTCTCTTTTATCCAAGTTTGACTGTTATTGGGTTTAAAATAGAACTATATATATTTACCTTAAAGGATAAAACACGGAAGTCCACTTTTTGCCATTTTGAAGTTAATAATGCAAAAACTATCGCAATAAGCTACTTTATACGCAAATAAAACAACACAGTCCATTTTCGTTGTAAAAAAGCTATTTCAAGTTGAAATAAAAATCTGAAATCAACTTTGTTTTAATGCAAAAAATATCATATTAGTAGTCTCAGATACACTTTTTAGGTATTTATTATAAAAAAATATTATTTTAAAATAAAAATTCTTTATTAGTTGAATTTATCTTATACGGTTCAAAAGTTATAATGTTTTGAAAATCGCATAATCACAAAATCTTGTTTCCTGAACATTTTGTTCAATGTCACTCCCTTGGTTTATCTTTAAAGGAACAGATATAAAATCATCCGTTGATTTTTTTAAAAAAGCAGTCGATTTTCAATTTTAATAAAATTGATAGATATTTAAAAGGCTTATGATCTGCCGGGCTATTAAAGTGTTTTCTTTACACACTGCATATCATTTAACATTCTGCATATTTTCAAAATACCGTATTTCTGAAATTCTTCCATGTGTTGATTTTGGGAAATAAAACTGAAACCCAAAGACTGTTATACTACAAAGGGTTAGATGTGCGGTAAAAAAATACATAGATAACAAAAATATACATACAATATATTTCCTGAGAAAATATCAACCTTACTATTTTTTTAACGTCCAACTTTATCGATTGACATAATAAAATTGATGGCAAAAAAGAGTTTGGAAAGAAAAATATCTTTAAAAATGTCTATTTGTTATGTTGTAGAAAGATATATGGAGGATCTTATTATTATTAAAGAACGATTGAGCTTCCTTTGTGAAGAAAAATATCGCCATGATACGCAGATCACACTTTCGATACAAAAATATGGTTTCTTTTCAATGTTTCAAATATAATATATATTAATAAACTTTTTGGGCATATTTATTTTATTATATCAACAACATAGGTAAACCGGTTCAGCTGGATAAGTTTCTTCCACATGATAAAAGTTACAGCTCTTTTACGTCACAAAAGTTAACAGATAAAAGAGATGAGGAAATGTGGAAAATATAGGCAAAATTGTGAACAGCCAATGACAGGTCATCAGCCCTGTAAATGCCTAGACTACCATATTTACTTCTGGAAAATATTTTTCCACTCTGTTGCAACAAATTGAAATAAAAATAAATGTTTTTAGGATGTGTTCCTAGGAATGCTCTTAATTCATATAAAAATAATTTCACAGAAATAAAACTCCGACCAAGCGACAATAATACGTTGTTCTGTGCACCAAATTAAATGACGTCTAAATATTTGAAATATGTTCGCTGTTTCCAAACCGTTTTTGTTACGATTGTTGAAAGAATGTGGTGTTCAATATGAGCATACACGTAAATAGAGCAAATATTTACATGAAAATCCATGAAAGCGCACGAAAAATTCACAAAGCGGGATAAAAATATCAACAAGAGCGTCCTCTGTCGGTAGGCGTTCGCCTGATTTCATTTTTGCAAGAATCTAACAAAAAATGCTAAACGATATGATTCTTTTGTGTTTTGTAAGATATGTGGGTATTCGCGTGATATGAGCCAACTGCGACTTGTAAATAAAAAATTGGTGAAAATTTGTCATCTTCTTCCTTTATTGATCAATCAGCATTTGCCCGCGGCTTTGCTCGCTTGGTTTTTGGGAAAAATTAGTTGTGTAATTCATTTGTTTTGTCGTTTATCAGTAAGAAGTTTCCCTATTGAATGACATATTCTTTCGAGAAAGAAAGTAGCTCGTATCGATTGCCGTACCTACTATGAAAAAATATGACGATCTTTTAGTCAATAGTGACGTAGTATTGTTTTTCTCTTCCCAAATTCAAAACCCTACTACAAAATTTAAATGAAAAGCAAACCACTAACCATTGATAAAGCAAGTCAATTGTAGAAATAAAAAAAAATAATTTCAAATTGATTCTTTTTGACATCTCACAATAGTGTTGCTCATCGTTGATATTATATTGTATTTGTTTTTCATTGTACTTTTTTTAATTTGGGATGAAAAATAAGCATTTTATTTTACTTTTCACCTATTCGAAATTCTATAATAATACTCTATGCGAAAAAAAAATGTCAATCGGTCGCTCCGTTGAGACGAAAGGAAACAAAAACAAACACACTTTTGCATTTATAATATGAGTAAAGATTAACGCCGATGGAGCTTTTCTTGTTTATACATAAATAATATTTGATAATAATTATATGAAATCTATTGCAATTTACATCAAAAAAAGGTAAGGGAGATTTCATACGCTGCAATTGACGTGACAACAGAGTGGTGAATTATTCCAACTGCAGCGTGTCTAAATAATTTTTGAGGCGCATATAAAAGTAAGGAATAAGTATTATTTATCTTACGGCTAGGCTCTTTATAAACCTGGGCTTGGAGGGCGAGAACTATTCACGGGGACCCGTCACAATAGATTTTCACGGGTCGCAGTGCGTCAAGAGCTTGCATAGCACTGACCCCCCCCCCCTCTAAGAAAAAGAATATAGGACCACATCTCGATAGGCGCCATGTCTCGCAGCCGTACATAAAGACACTCCATACATATGTCTTGACAAGGAGATTGCGAAGTTTCAGGTCTTAATTATTTTATAGTCTTGCTTGATGAATACGGCTTACAAAATAAATATTTTACATCCACCTTGCCGCGAATTCATCCAGAACTACAAAAAAATAGTAGACGAACGCGCCAACCACTAAACTACAGGGGTATTTTTTTTTAGGATTTGTATCTAAGAGTAGCTATCTAGTCTAAAATACTTGACCAGGGTTCTAAATCTATTTTAGGTAAAAATAAATAAATTGAATATTATTTCTTCGTCCGCCCGAATATAGAATACAATAGCGACAGTTCATTAAACAAATAATTTTCATTCAATATCAGATACCTATTTATGATAATTAGGTAAAATATTGCATACAATAATATATCCCATTGATTCCATCAATAAACATACAATTCACAAAGAAAACATTTCAATTCTTTTTTGGTGTTTTTCAAGCAAATAAATTGATTTAGCTGCCAGAACAATCCATTTGGAAAACGATGGAAATTACTACAATGGTCGTGCCAATATTTTTTCCTTACTGATAAAAGGGAAGGAACATTGTGCGCAGACAAATAAATCTTTATTTTAGGCATATTAAATCAATGATTCAGAATTTTCAAATAATATTGGCGCAATTTACTAAAAATGCATGGATCATGTATAATCATCTTTTAGAGATTGTAATCAAAATTAAAACGCGTTTCTTTCTAGTTAAAATATGAAACGAAATACATCTCGCACTCATAGTGGTGGCAAAAACTCAGGAACACGAGTTTTACCCGTGGAAGCACGCAGCGTATCTGTGGGCCAAGCCTTTCAGCTCGAATTATACAAGCAAGAAGTGGACTGTACCGTATAGTATAAAGATTAAAATTAATTAATATCTATGAGATATGCTGTGTAAATTGTCGTTTACAAATTTTACTAGGGAAAATAGACGAAGATAGGCTAGCCACTGACCTTTTTCAGTCTTTTATCTCCTTCCTTCTTTTTTTGTCAGATCCTGATACTTGACAGCACCGTTGACATTAGAACAGCAGCACCGACACGCGTAAAGCGAAAAGCCTTCAGAAGCGAGCTTTGAGACACAATACTGGCATATCCGGATGAACAATATGTATGGCGGCGATTTTGGTTCCAGATTTGGCAGCAAGTTTTGCAACAATAACAATCGGCACCAGTGTATATATACGCGCCGCCATATAGAATATGATTTTTTTTTAAATCAAGTGATTAAAATTATGGCGCAGTCACTGAAAATATAACTTGTGTAAAAACAGCACAGTCTTTACGACATGACGCCGTAGCAACGTTCAGCAGCATGGCACATATAATTTCTGATCAACTTCTGAAAGAATGATTTATCATTTCTGAAGAAATACTTTGAATTTTATTCACTACTTTTGAAAACGGGTTTCAGATATGGAATACCTATTTCGTTAAGGATTTTTATTAGTTGAGAATAATCCAAAGACGAGCCATAAGTCTTAAACGAAGCCTGAAACGACTTTTGAACGCACTGTGACTGGAAACTCAGTTTTACGAGGCTGCAGGAGCCACGAGAAAGTGAGGACTTGACAGTGACAAATAAAATGGTCGACAGTCACTTTAGCTGACTAAATTCGGATTTCATGTTCAAACTGAGTCAGATTGCTCCATTTTGAGGCCACAGCTACATTCAACATAAACCCACAGAAGGATTTAATGAGCAAAAAAATTGTTAGTAGTTGCAATAGGCTACTCCAATTGCTGGTTTCAAAATCCGTTCTCAAAAACTTAAAAAATCGACTTGATTTGATTCAGTTACGTAAAAATTCACCAGTAACAAACTGAAATTCATTGAAATAGATAAAAACATAATAACCATCAACTTTTAGCTGCTCACTTTAAACTAAACAATAATTACAGTTCAAAATTTTGAAATATATACGTTTGTCCAAACCAAAAAATATACTTCGTTCTCATATAATATCCAATAGTTCTGAAAAATTCATAGTTGTCTTGTTTCACTGTGATTTTATATATGTGTCTTCCACCTATTTTTCCACGCGACAGAGTTCAATACCGACGCAATAAAAAGGTTGATTAACTCTGCAATATGGCATGACCGCCTTATCTTCCCTTTTCTGTATTTGCACCCCTATTCTTTCTGCTTTCTGGTCTCGTGTGGTTCGAACATCTCATTTGTCGCCCTGATCCCGAGGGGTTAGGGGTGGCTTAGGAAAATAATAGAGCCCCCTGACCCGTGCAGGGGAGAGGAGGAAAACCATTAAGGAACACCAGAAAATATGTGCAACGCGAAAATGTTCAAAGCTCAACAAGTAAAAGGAACAAACACCATAAATCAGGACATTTCATGGAAGATTGAGATTTATAAATAGTAAAAAAGAAAACTTTAAACTAAAGAAACTAATGTATTTTATGAAATTAAAAGTAGTTCAAAACGTGTTTTGTATATTTTATAAAACGGTGAAACATTTCTGGATTTGCGGTTTATTTTCTAAAATTTTAAGAACCACTTTAATTCATTATGTCCTATATTCGGACAACTCCATATTTAAATATTGTTTAAAATATTATTTACCTATCCATATACATACCCGATTCTTATTTTCCCTAGCGTAGATTCAGACAACTATAATCACGCGTGTGAGTGCCGGTTAAAACATTAAATCGCTCGTACCCAACAATCATTTTAAATTTGACCACATAACCGAGTATCGCATGCAACTACACTGGCTCAGTATCAGGCATATAAGAAACATTCACATTCTATCACTTCTTCACAATATTTTAAATAATCCCACTTTGCTTGTTTATCTGAAAGAGCTCATCCAACCTCTTTTACAGCACGGACTATCTCTTCGTTCTAGTAACGAGAGAACCCTTTTAATACCCTGTCATCGCCCTAATTTTCTTGCCCCCTCTTTTACAGTAGTAGCCGCTCGATTGTGGAATAATCTACCCACTAATGTTAGAGACCCCTTCTTTATTAACATTTAAGTCAAGATTGAAATGTCACTATCTAAATATTTAAATTGTTTCTTTATCCTTCTTCTTTCCCCCTATCCCTCTCCTCTCTTCATAGTATGGTGTTAATTTTTTTTTTTTAAATTTATTTATTTTTGTTAATCTTTGTTTTCAATTTTTGTATATAATTGTAAGATTTAATATGTCCATGTATTTATAATTTTCTCAAACTGAACGGTTTGGGTAAGTAGGAAGAAATTGCCCTAAGGCTATATGTCCGCCCTTATATGTATATGTATTGTATATGAATATAAAGTGTCAAATAAGTATATAAATAAACATCACACTTTCCACAACTGAGCTGTGCCAGCGTCACACGACCGCCAAGTTCACCAGAAGGCAGCACCACGTCACGTTTCAACATAATAGCAGGATAGTGGAGTTGCGCAACCTTCCCTTAAACGAAGCAGTCCGCTTTCTCCTCCAGGACGAGGTATATCTGCACACTTCGTCCACTCCTCAACACCTTGCATTGGAGCAGTAAATGGACTTTATTTTGCTGTTTGTGTCTATACTTAAAAATATTATGCTAAGTAAAATGCACATTAAAAATAGCTGAAGAGTAAGTGCTAGCTACTTCAGAACCTAGTGAGATGCTTTGCAACCAAACTTACAATTTATATACTGTGCTATTTTTACCATGTTATTTGTATTATGTTCCAATTGTAATAATAAAGCTGTAGTCAATAAAAATAAACACCGATTATGCCGGAACTGAAACTAAAACTGTTGTGTATCTTCATAATCATCATTCCCTTTCCGCACCTTATGGTGCATAGGGCACTGCATATGTACACCAATCGCAGCGTATCTTGATAATTTTTATTACATGAAGGTTGATCAGTCCTACGCTTCAGGTACCAGTCCAGGGACTATGAAATATTCTAGTGTGAAAATACCCTTTTGAACAAATATTTCATACCAACCATGTCAGGAATAGAACTCGAGACCTCTTGCATGGTAGGCGCTAACCATTACGCTCTGAACATTACGCCAAGAGGCCGACAAATACATCAAATTGCACGATAGAAAGTGAGTGTATACTTTTATAGCGTTCATTTATACTTAGATCTCATATTAGTTTTTTGCCCATTTGTTCTTTCAGAGGTAAGGTTTTATTAAATTCATAAAGCTTTATAAGCGATGATCATTCGTTGCGCACAACCGGGTTGTGGGTCGTGTGGTAGTATTGTGGAATCACGGGACAAAGGTCCGAGGTTCAAATCCCACTCTATCATAACTCGATTTTTATTTTTTAGCACAAGTTATTTACGATGTTTAGAAAATGGTCTGAGAATTAAATATTTAAGTTAATATTAAGGACTCAAGTTTTTTCTTTTCTTCTTCTTCAAAAAATACACCTTTTGCTAAATAACTTAAATTGTTAATACAACATATTTTTAAAAAAAACTTGTTTTTGGGATACATGTTTTTATGTTCATCATTAAAATATATTGTATTCAATTTAATACATAAGGTGTGTTTATTATCAACATGATGTGTGCGTTCATTTAATATTTTCCATTTCAGACGACACAGATGGCTATGAAACAGGAAAACGTTAAGGAAAAGCAGACACATAAAATACTTCCTATTTCCCCAGGAAAAACCACGATGCTTCACTCGTCACCGCATTGCTACTAAGGGATTGAAAAGGGGAAAGTAACGTAAAGGGTGAGATATTCAATAGCATGACTGAAATTTTAGTAAAATTAGTTTTGTTATTATTTGTTTCGAGAAGAAAATTTACGATATTTATTTTTATAGTAAAAATTAAAACGCTATTTTAAGATTTTGCCATGCTTAATGAAGTATTCTCTGTGCCCAGGTGGATGAAGAATATTGTGCATAATAGAACTAAAACCCAAGGCGAGTGTTTTCGACTCGATAGCTGTTTTTTTTAAAGATAAGAATCCTGAACAAGAATATCTAGTAGAGATGATTGCGCTTTGTTGTATAAATTAAAGTGGTAGACGCATTTTGTCTACAATTTTTAAGTTTTTGGGTTCAATTTCTGGCAAGGTTTAGTTCAGATCAGTAACAAAATACAGCGTTTATTGGCAAAAAAATGAAAGTACATACTTGCAACACAAAATAAGTGTTTGACATGTAAACGTTACAAGAAAATATTCCTAGCAGCTTTTCTAGATACAAAATACCTGTTTTAAAACAAGATATATTATATATTTACCATATATACAATATAGGAATATATAAAAAAAATAATAATACATTATGTTTATTATAAATGTATTAATTTTAAGCGAGCGGCTTAAAACTGATATGCTTAAATCCATTTTAACGAAAGTTAGCTGTTGGCGCACTTTAACTTTTCCGAAGCAAATCTAGTCCATTTTTGAACCCATTGAGACTACGCATTGAGATCAGCTATTGTGGTGGCTTATTCTCAAAAATTAAAAAAATTCAAATATAGGATACATATAACATTTAGATTGGGCATGAAATATTGTTTTTTAAGGTTGTTTAAACTGCAATACATTATCGTAATTCCTGGACTGGGACCTAAAGCGTAAGCCTGATAACCATAACTTCATGTAACAGATTTTAAAAATAAACTGCATTTGGTTTACTGTGCCCAATACATCACTGGGAAATTATGGTGATGATTTTTATAATTCAAATGCAGTTTCACTAAGTGAAAAAACTCAAATAATTAAATTTATATATTACAACACAGATAAAGAACATTTTATAGAAGGGTATATAAAAGTTAAGATAGTTACAGGCCTTATGACCAGTCATTGGCTGGTTTTAGTGGCCACTTTACACAATGTTTAACTTTCACCGTTCTCCCTATGTTCGAACGTCTATATTTCTGCGATTCTTCTATCTGTTCATTTTACATCTAAAGAAATATAGATGCAAGAACATAAGCAGAATGGTGAATATTGCAGTGTGTAAAGTGGCCATATAAGCCTTGTTAATACCTAGACTTCTATTTTTTTTTTTTTTAAATCAACACAGTCATCGTTTTAAACAATACATAAAGATTAACAACAAATGATAAGTTCAATAATTGCGGGTTTCATATGGAAATAAAATATAAAAAAGACAAAACGTACAGTTTGCTAAAAGTGAAAGAAAGTGGGATGGGAAAATAGGGAAGGAAGAGAAGAAGAGGAAATAGTAATTAAATATAAAACAATGAAATAAGAAATAAAAATGTAAATGAATTTATACATACAAATAACATGCAAAATATATACACACACACACACATCCATTTTTATACATATTTATACATATATATATATTTATACATACATACATAGATACACATACATACATACTGTGTTCCCTTCAGTAAAAATGAACTTCATTTCTGTTGTAATATATAAATATTGATATGATTGAATCATTATTATCATCATTCATGAATCATTCTTAATATATACTATTATAATATATTAAGAATGATTTTGGCGGCCTCCATGGTGTAGTGGTCAAGATGCTCGACTCACAGACGGAAGGTTTCGGGTTCGATTCCCGGTGAGAACACAAAAATAAAAATGTGATTTTTCTAAAGCCTGGGTGTTCTGTGATGTAATTCACCACTGTAATTGGGCCTCCTGGCCTGTTGTGGTGCAAAAAAATAAATAACTTCCAAGGGCGTTGAATGTCATGTCAACAAAAATTAGGATAAACTAAAAATATAGTACTTCATGTTATTAAATATTTATATATAAACCACTAACCGACTTTTGTTTGTCTACCGGTTTCGAGACGTGTCTGTCTCTTCGTCAGGACACCAATTAAACCAACATGCAAAATCCACTATACACCTTCACCATATTTGTTGCACAAACATATTAAACCTACACGACATGAATTTTAATAAGCACATGCACTGATTAGGACAAACATGCACTGATTAGATTATAAAAATATTTTATGCTGTTTAAGAAATAGTTGAAAAAAAAGAGGAGGGGATGAAGGGAAGGCGTGATATATATATAGTGGGTTTTGCGTGTTGGTTTAATTAGTGTTCTGACGAAGAGACAGGTACGTCTCGAAACCGGTATACATAGAAAAGTCGGTTAGTGGTAATATACAAATATTAAATTTATTAAATGTTTGACTACA
Organism: Micrasema longulum; assembly: GCF_059751315.1. NCBI lineage: Eukaryota > Metazoa > Arthropoda > Insecta > Trichoptera > Brachycentridae > Micrasema > Micrasema longulum. Next base: position 116,550 of record NW_028278877.1, read on the forward strand.
AAGTAAGTGCTTTAAATATTACCTATAAAATATGGAAAAAATATTATCGTAGGAAGAAGAACCTAAAAAGAACACCGCGCATCCCAACAAGACAAAACAATTTGACATTACTCTGATTATTATTTTTTATATGAATTACTCATAAAGCCCCATTTTAGTAAAAAAATACCTCATGTGCGCTTTAAAAATAAATTTTACTTAAAATTTAAGTTAAACTTTTTAGTGAAATAATTTATTTTGAATTCGCATTCTACGGATTATTTAAAACGTTTTAGATAATAAGTGGGTTCAATATTTTTTTCAAACATAACATTACTCTCATAATTTCACACTCTCCTGGGAGAGCATTCCATGCCGTAGGGTCTGCAACAGCGAATTCAATTTAGTTCATCAAACCATTGCGCTGGTTACGTACCCGTTTTGCAGATGTAGTAGATCTGATTGAAGGGTAAAACGCCTGTCTACTAGTTCATCTTGAATGCCTATTTCTTTACAATATTCTGAAGCAGAGTCGAAAGTGATTTACATATAAGCCAAAAAAGTTCAGTGGCAAGCCGTAATTTATTTTGTAGGTAATCTAAATGTTCACAAATTTGTACCTACGTATAAGCACGTAATATGTATGAAATATAATTATAAACGATTTTATTTCTGTGGTTCAGTGGAATTTAACTCAAACAAAAATTATTAAGAACCACTATTTTATACCATTTTGATACAAAAATTTATTAAAATATACCACAATGGCATTCAGCCGATATTTTCAGTGGGATTTATTTAAATTTCAACACTAAGCACTGGCCGATTTAAAAAAAAAATATGCCTAAAACAGCCACTGCAAACGCCACATGTCCTATGTGATACATAATGTGTCAACGGTATCCTATCAAAGAAAAATAGTCCTTCGGAAATAATGGTCGAACTATTAGTTTCCAAATAGAGAATCTTCAAATAATATTTGTAATTTGCAAGTTTGTTTGAGTACTAAAAAAATGCTACTAGGTTAAAGACGTAATATATAGTGTATTTTTTGGTGTGGAGAAATAAACTGAGGTAATTGGCTAGTTTCATCGTTCACTGAAAACGGACTGGGCAATGGGCGCAATTCATAGTTATTTTTTTTAGGAAGATATAAACGGTCGTGGCGATTTATAATAATAAACAATAATTAAATTTGTTTTTTCATACGTTAAAACATTATTATCGAAAGTCAAATATAATGGTAAGCTGATCATAATCGCTTACTAAGACGATTCGCCCCTGAAAGAAAATGTATCCCAAAAATGTTGTATGAATGCCTCGTTTCATGTTTGCAAGATAGTATGTAGAGAGAACCCAAAGAAAAAACTTCAGCTTTAAACATTGTTAGAACTGTTATACGAAAGTTTAAACATTGATGATTGATTCATCAAATCATGTCACCACATTTCAAGAGTTTTTTATTGAAAGTCCATTTACAAAACTTGTAAGACCTTTGTTCTTGGATTTAATTTTAAGGAAAGTGCAAAAAAACCTTTAAGTTTAACTCCAAGAAAGAATAATTTAAATACGCTGAATATTTAATTGCATCCTAAGACATTTAATTGAAAGTTAATAAGAAAAACTTAAGATTCTCTTTTCTAATATTTTATTTAAAAAATGGATGGCGCATATCGTTGAATATAAGCGAAAAATTACTTCACACAAGAGGGTTTGGTAATCTAGTTTATTGCTTTAATCAGGTCCTTTAAAATGATTGCACTAATAAAAAAATAAAATGAAAACATTAAAAATAAATAGACCCTTCCAGACCAGAATCTTCCTTCATAAATGCTACAAACAGACAAGTCATGATGCAATTGAATCGTAAAATGATATGATTTTTTTATAAAATCCACTAAAATATTTCAACTCCAGTGTTCACAAAAAAATTTCAATTCAATAATCTCATACATATTTTCAGTACGTGCCATGGACACATAAGTTAGTGAACTATTTTCAGCTAACTGTAAAATATATAGTGTGACCAGGTGGTCTCGAGGGCTCGCTGGAACCAGCGAATGTTTCCTATCACTTTTATAGAGCTTAAACATGACCTCTTAGTTTAAAGTTACAGTAAAAGAGATAACCATAAAATATCAGCAATCCAAACGATATACGTACGCCATAAATATAATCCAATAGAGCTTACTGATCTCAAGGGCATTCAACTGGAAATGTATACAATATATGCACAATATTATATCAGATACTCGGAAACATCAAAATACTACTCTTAATACGAAAAAAAAACATCGAAATATGGCATACTTATTTTTAGTAAAAAACTCACATGAAAAGACAGTACATATTTTTATCAATGACATGCAAATACTGATAACATATTTATGAATAAAAATGAATGGCAAAGCAATATAACGTGTCGTGAAGGCGCGATGCAGAAGCTTGGGTGAAGATCTATGCGACATCCCATCGGTGATAGATTATAAAGAACTCACACAAGAGGTAGTATTATACATGGTCAATATAGTGCAGGCAATTGGTAAAATAAACCAGAGTAGGGAAGAAAATGCCGCAAACTCCTTTAGTGAAACGGAAGGCCTCTTGACTACTGCCAACAGGCCGGCTTCTCCTGAAGAGTTTTGAGTGGTTCCTCTCCACATGAGCAAATGCTGAGAAGTTCCTGATTGGCCCACATAGTATATTCCTCCTGATCCCAACAGTTTAGATAAATTTAATTGCAGAAAAATCCACTTTTGAAATTTAAACCTTGTATATTACAAGCAAGGTAAATAATAAAGCAACTCCTCTATAAAAAAATGTTAAAAAATATAATATTTCGATAACCTAATTTGTCAAACTGGAAAAAAATGTCAATAATGATAATTTTCAGTTTTTAATTAGGACTCCAAATAATATCTGTATATATAAGTGTCGCATTATTTTAAAAAATTCATATCGGAAAAAACTTTGCTACAATTTGCTACTGAAGTAAAAACTGTTTTTTTTCACCCCTGAAAAGGGGTAAGTTTGATTTTTACCAATAAGATCAACGTTGTTATAGATAAAATTAACAATGTAAGCAATTCTTACGTTCTCATATGGTATAATCGGTTTGGGGGCTGCGGCAAAATCTAATCAAGAACTCATCACTAAAGCACAAAAAGCTTTGATTCGAATAAGTTCTTAAAAACCCATCGTCATCTATAAAGTATAGTGTTTTCTAAATTTCCTATCTTAACTATTAACTAACTGTTCAATAATAATGTATTAATGCATTTACACAAAAAGCTTTACGCACACATACTACAGACATGTTATACATACCATTTACACCACACTAGAGCTAAACCTAACAAGTCGATCATTGTTCCCACTTCTGTAGTGGAATAAAATTATAAAATAAACTAGTTACCCTTATCAATTAATAATATAAAACCACTGGATAGGTTTTCGAGAGCTTCGACGATGTGGCTCTTGAACAAGAAACAATGCCTTTGAAAAAATAGGTAATGTTATTTCTTTATATATATTTTTTTTAAAGATATCGTGTGCGGGGTGAAATGAGGTGATCCGCTGTCATTTTTTTTAAGGAATAACCCACTAAGCCTCTATTTAAAGGCTTGTCAGCAGATAGGAAAGAAGAGATATGGAAGAAGGTAATGAAATAGATCGTGCAGCGAAATTGAAATGGCGGTGGGCAGGGCACTTGGCGAGACAAAATGATGGCAGGTGGACACCCAGAAAAATAAAGTGGAGACTATGGGCAAACTAAAAAAGTGTTGGAAGGCCACAGAAAAGATGAGTCAACGACATTGCCTCTATTGCCGGTAAAACGTGGATGATGAAAGCGGGTGATAGGAAGGAAGGGAGACGTTTGGGAGAGGCCTTTATCCAGCAGTGGAGAGAATAAGGCTGCAAAAGAAGAATGAAATATACACCACAAAACCCTGACCAATTGAGAAAAAAACTTTCTTGGACTTTTTTCTTACAATTTGCGGGAATCAAACCCTCGACGCCTGTTTTATAATTGGCCGTCCTACCAACTGTGCCACGGCGCCTGTCTATAGCGAATATAAACATATTTGAGCGAGTAATTGTGGATCATTTTGCTTTCGCTTCTTGCTGAGTTTGGGTGCAATACCCTAGCGATACTACACCATAAATATTATTATTATTATTAGATTAACACAATATTACTCTTAAAATTATAGAAGTACATGAGCAAAATAATGTATCTTGTATACATTTCTTAACCCAAAAAAACATGCCTTAAAAAATGCAAATTTCTGTGCTTTTAAAACGATTGCATAATCTGCACATTCTTGATATAGGATTGAAAAACGATACATTATTGTTAAACAAATTTTTGTGAAACGTTTTTGGATTTCTTAATATATGGCCGGTAAGAGTATTATTATTTATGGTACTAAAACAATGTATACCTTCTAGTATCTAAGCCTTTCTGTAAAAGAATACGATCAGGTTTTTATTCAATTTTGTGGTACGTTTTTAAACTGAAAGCAAATAAACTATCATCACATTTTAACATCGTACTAATATTATTGTTTATAAATACTAAGCAAATAATGTTTTGAATTGGAACCTTGTGGTACATCTAACCTTGCAACTATAGGAGATGAAGCATTGCCATTTACGAATACTAATTAAGTACAATTTATGAGATAAGGCAAAAGAATTTTCCTTCACTATCATTTCATTGTTCCGCACCCGGTATTACGAAGTGCACTGCATAATTACTCAAATTGCAGCGTGGCTTGATTTTTGTTACGTAGAAGGTTAGTTCATCAGTATTACGCTTCAGGTCCAGTTGAGCAACAATTAAATACTGTATTAAAAGCTCCCTTTTCTTACCTGAATCCATTATAGAGGTCTTTTTTTCAGATCCGCGCATTGAAAAAACGAATTTAAAGCTTTGATAAAGAGTTAATTATTATGAAGAAAAAGACTTTGTTGAAAAATAATTGCAACGTTTAGAATTCAAATTCACTGCTTTTTATATCTCTATCACTGTCGGTACACATCAATCTGTAAAGTAAATTTTTTTGTTATCATAATCATCATCAGAACACGTGTATGATAAAATTCTTACTATTGATAATCTATGTAATGTGATCTATTCAGTTTCACTGTGATAATAATACAACTCTCTGGTATCCTGACGAAGAGATGAGTACGTCTCGAAACCGATAGATATAGAAAAGTTGGTAAGTGGTTACACATAAATATTCAATAACATTTAGTCTATTGATTCCATTTAAATATTAACAATTGTTCATATAATGTTTTGCACAAAAAAATATTATTTTATGAAAACGTTGATTTGCAGCTCTGTCTTCATAACGATTAAGATAATCAAAAAGGTTTGAAAAAACCTAGTGATCTTTTAAAAATGGACAATTTTAATTTCTCTTGAAAATTGCAATGTATTTATTTTACGATTAAAATATTTTTTAAGATTCAACCTTTTAAATAACACATAAAAACTTATAATTAGGAACTCTGTGTTACATGTCGAGAGTTTCAATGGAGGAATATGTGTTTCCATGCAACAATTCTCAGAGAAATGACAAGCTATTTCCGGTAAAACAAAACTCAAAACAGAAACTCAGAAGACGGGTTATTTTCTTTAGCGCTTTTCCGGATATCCGAAATGCTCAAATAATTCTAGTTTAAAATGCAAAAGAGGAAAATTCTTTAGTTATATGATAGGGAATTGAATTTCTTAGATTTTCTCTGCCGCATGCCGTTCAGATGCTTAATAAGTTGTTGCCATCCCAAACGCTGAAAAAAAAAGCACTGCATAATAACCCAGAAAATATAAACGTACGTCATACGAGATTACGGAAATGAAATACTGTCAGATTGTTTAATCGGTTTCTATGTGTAAATTAAGCAACTTCCGGCACTTCCGGAACTTAAATCAGGAAAGGTTGTAAAATTAACAAGGGCGCTGAAATAATTTAATGTGTTCTTTAATTACAATTTTAATATTTAACTTAGTTGACAGTAGTAAAACAAAGTCAAACTTTGGTCTGGTACTTCAAAAATTAGCACAAAGTTTACAAAGGAATGTAAATACCAGTCATCTTATTTCAACAATCCTTGATATTTTCACTAAATTAATTGTCCATCGGCGGGCCGGTAAAGTAAACTTACTGACATTTTAAAGTTAAAGTTAACATCAACTATCTCAGTTTATAATATAGAATATGTTGTTTTACATTAAACTTTTATTATATTTATATTTCAATATAGGTTCTATCTGCATTAAACCTAAAAAAAACGAAAACAGTTCTTAATTATTATTTAAATTATTAAAACGATATTAATAAAAAATATAAGTTAAAATAATGTCTTTATTTCAAACTTTCATGTCTCAAAATAATTATGAATTCACATAGAACCTTTTTTCCCCAATGCGACGAAATTACAACAGGGATGGAGAATACCTCAAAAAAGGAAATACGGAAGTCTAGGCATTTACAGGGCTTATGACTTGTCATTGGCTGGTTTAAGTTGTCACTTTACACACTGTGTAACATTCACCATTTCACCCACGTTTGAATTTGTTTCAGCTCTTTAACTTCACTAAAATAGACAAATGGAAGAATTGAAGAAATATGTGAATGTTACACAGTGTGTAAAGAGGCCACTTAATCCAGCCAATGACAGATCATAGGCCATGTAAATGCCTAGACTTCAATATGCCTTTCTTTAAGGTATTCTCCGTTTCTGTTATAATTTGTTGATCATCAAACTATAAGTTCAAAATAAGAATATCACTTTTGTATCTTAATTCTGAGACAAACTAGTTTTTTTTTCGATTTTGTGGCTTCACACATTTTTGCATAACACCATTCAACTATGATAATTAATGGTTGGTTGAAATTTTAATTCAAATGATTTTTTCAAATTTAAATATAAATAAACTCAACCTTGTGGTAGTAATCTGAACTGAATGAAAGACAAAAGTTATAGTAAATAATACATTACGTCGGATGGCAGGGATAAACCTTCCTTTCAGATTTTTTAGTCTAAAAATGTTAGCCTATTGACGGCGTACAAATGGAATAATAATTCATAGACTGAAAGAGAAGGGACGTATTTTAGACGCGGTTTTCTGGGAGAAAAACAAGGACGAAAGTAAGTTGTGTAGGTGGCATGGCGGGAGACGATCAATATCTATGAACCTTAATATCACCAAACGAACACGAGTCAAAATAATTTATGAAGCCCAAAATATTGTTTTTATGAAAACGATTAATTCAGAATAAATCAAAATTAACTGAAAAAACTCAGCCTGTGATTATTTTAATATGAATTCGAATAAGAATTGTTACTATTAAAACACCAAAAATGTTATTATAATGCAATGTAGTCCCGTAGTAGTTCTTCAACCAAGAGCATAATAAAAAGTCATAAGCCCTGCAAATGCCCACTTTTCTCTAACAAAAAGATTGAAAAATGTTTTAAGGCGCTGCTAAGTATATATACGAGTATACCGGTGAAATAACTAAATTCTTCAGTCCTTGTCTACAATAATTTGTACAAACTGAAAATATTGTTGTTAAATCCATCTGGTCCATGAAAAAGTATAGAAATTGAAAACTTAACATTTTTAGGCGTTGCCTAGTATGTAGGTAAAATAATTCAATTAGATGAATCTCACCCGCATGAATAAAGTTTTTAGCTCTTTAACTTCACAACCATCAACAGATGAACGAATGAAAGGAATAATATATATGTTAAAATATGGGCCGAATGGTGAATGTTACACAGTGTTACACAGTGGCCACTTAAACCAGTCAATGACAGATCATAAGCCCCGTAGATGCTTAGACTTCTTTATTACCTTCTTTAAAATGTTCTTCATCTTTGTTGTAATATGGTGATGAAATAATTCAGTCAGGTGAATCTCATCCACATCAATCAAGGTTTCAGCTCTTTGACTTCACAAAAATCGAAAGATGAAACATTGAAGAAACATAGGTCTTAAAATATAGGCAGTCAAGTTGCCACTCAAACAAGCCAACTACAGGTAATATGCTCTGCAAATGCTTTGACTTTCATATTCCGTTCTCTAAAACATTTTTTATCCCTGTTAAAATACGTTAATCTGCCAAGGAAGTGTATTCCGGTTCTTATCAGCAAACATTTGGACGAACTTAAAATATTGTTGACAAAATATAATACAAGTAACATGAAAAAATATATATTAAAACAGTAAAAGAAATCATTGTATTTAGTTATAAAGGTGCTAAACTTGCTTTGTTTCTTTGTTGTTCTCAATATGTGTTATTTTCTAAATTTGAATATGATTTATCTCCCGAATTGAATTGTTGTAACTACGGGGAATGGAATTAAACATATTATACTTGTAAAATACTTTGTGCGGTATGATTTATAAACAAATAAATAAAAATAATAAAAAATAGGTCATTTTACTTAAATTGATTGTCAAGTTGTGGGTTACTTGTAATAAGATTGTTTTAATAATGTTTACTGTCAATAATAATACCAGCTCATCTGGGTGGAACTCAATTATGTATAACAACCATATGATGGTCATTGTCGATAAATAATCACACTGCTATGTTTCTAATTTGTTCTAAATTTCACTCATGAATAGAATTCTCACGGCTTGTGCTAATTTACTTATCTATCAATCAATTCTGGTAATAAATGATTTGTGTTTCATTTGATGTTCCGATGAAGTCTTGCAATTAAACTCATCATTAATTTTTTAAACCTAGTTGAAGAGATCATCAGCGCTAGTGATTCCAAACACACCCTCCTGGGACTAAAGGATCTTGCTTGTCGAACTGGGCTTGGCCCAATTATAACCTTGAATAAATGCGGAGGTAGAAATGGATGTATAAATTCCATTAGTCTATATCTTCAGCATTTCATTCAAGATAACTAAAGGAGCTGTCCTTTCACACAGGAGATCTCAGTCAGGGTATAAAAGGTGGGTAACACCGTTTCAATAAATTGTTTATTATTATTTTATTGCCCTTGTTTGTCTTTGCTTTATATTTTTATGTTATTTTTATTTAGATAATTGTACATATTTATCTTCATATAACTGTTTTTATTGACTAAGGCCGTTTATAATAAATGATGCGAAAACTTTTTGTTACACACAAAAAGTTTGGTAAATATATGAGAATAGACTTTACAAAGCTGCCATCGCAGTACTAAAAGATCAAGCGTGCCTACAATGAAAGTTATAAAATTTCAAATTGGTTTTGAAATTTAACTTCAATAAACAAAAAAAAAATTCTTTCCTTTGAAGTTCGAAATTCAAAATTCCAAGTTCTTTCACAAAAAGGAAATCTTCTGGGCTCTAAAAATATGCATGAAATTCAGGTCGTAAAATAAAAGATAAGCGCCAAAGTATTTAGAATATTTTGACCTCCAGTTGGACAAAATGTTTGACCTTCTAAGGAGATTAAGTTTGCCCTTCAGTCAACTTTAGTCTCGGCCATTGCACTAACAACCACCAACAGGGATGGTTTTCACTTTTCAGTATTTATGTACACATTTGAGGTAATCAAATTTTACTTCTGAAACAGACATGTGAAATATGACTTATTGTAAAATTTTAGTAAATTCAACATCTTACACAATATATTTCCTTTCATCATCGTCATCATCGTTTCCTTTTCGCACCTAAAAGTGCATAGGGCACTGCATTGGTACACCAATCGCAGCGAGTTTTGATTAATTTTTTACATGCAGGTAAGATGATCAGTCTTAAGCTTCAGGTACCAGTCCAGGGATAGTGAAATACTCTAGTGAAAAAAAATCGTTCAAATTAATATTTCATAGCAACCATGTCATGTTAGGGAAACGCGCTGACCAACTTCACCACCAGGCCGACATTATAACAGTTTTGAAATGTCGGTCTCTTGGTTTAATGTTTAGCGCGTTTGCCTACCATACAAGAGGTATCGGGTTCGATTCTTGGTTGACACCTATCATACATAGTTATACCACACATTTGCCTGAGAGATCACATTTTTACAGCATTGAGCATACTTTTTTTTTTGTTTTAAAAAAAAAAAGTTTTACTTTTAATATACTTGTGTTCAGATTAACAATCTGATTCAGTTTTTCTCTCTATTTTTTAATAATAATAAATACTTATAAAAATCACAAACAATTTATATTTTATCATAAAAAGGTAGTAAGTATAAACAAGATAAGATAATATATAAAATAAAAACTGTATTTTTATTATGGTAAATTAGTTTTCAATGAGTAAAAATATAATTTTGATATTTAATCATACGTAATTATCTTCAATTTTGCAAATAAAATCGTAAGCATTTGTTGGTCATAAAATATTATTAAACGATAAAAATTGATAGAAATGTTTTACGGTTTCCAGTCGATTTGATATGTTTCATATGTAATTGTTCGTAATTTTGTTATCAATACTCATGCCAATATTTTTTATTGAGAATCAGTCATGTGATTTTTATATGCGATTGAATACATATTTGCTTTCACTGTTTTTTCACGAAAATATCAGAAAATAAAATTTAATGAAACACTCTATCACAAACTATCCTAACGTTTTTTTTTTCTTGGCAACAAAATAAAATAAGTTGAGAAACAAAAAAATATTAAATAACAAAATTAAACACGTAAATTCAAATAAACATTAGTTTATAAGTAGAGAGTAACAGTTTTCATAAACGTTTGTATAATGATAATTACATTTATAACAAAAAATAAGGAATGAAAAAATTACCAAACTTAAAAATTCAGTATTTTCGAAAATTAAAAATACTTTTTTTCGTGACCCACTTTATTTGTTTACCCAAACGACTATTTTCCGCAACTAGACTTTGCCCTCTTCAGGGTTATTTATCAACTAAACGTACATAAATTATTAAAGTTACAGTGAAAAAATTAGGGGACAAGTTAATAATAGTATGAAAACTACATGCATTAAAAATAAAGAATACTCAAATGAAGCAGCACCGAGTGAAGCACCGTAAGGGATGAAAAGGTTGAAGTGGAGTTCTATCCTCTCTGCCTACCCTTACGGGGAAACGGCGTGATGGTTTGTTATTTTTGTTGTTTGTAATATTATTTAAATGACTTCTAGCTTAACGTCTATTTTAAGCATTAATGGAGGAAGATATAAAAAAGTGTTATACTCGAAAATATTGATTTTGAGGTTGCTGTAATTACCCTTCGATATTAAAGCATATTTATTTACTTTTTTTTTTAGCATATTTACACATTTCGTATATTTTTTGTTTTTAAATATTTACAAAATTTATAAAAAATAGAGTTTTTTACTGGCATTTCTTAGTGGCACTGCATTTTTATTATTATCATTACAATATTTTACGTGAATATTTTTTATTTGTTTTAGTTAGCTAATCAAAACGACCAACTTTTTTTACATTTATCAGTCTTATCATGATGTAATATAATATATTTTTTTAATTTTTTTTTTATTTAATCTGAATTGTGTTTTAGTTTACATATTAATTAAATGCCGCCCATATAATGCTTGTATAACACATATTCTCATCTACGGGTACAAATTGTGGCACCTCACTCAGGTCTAAAACCGCAAAATTCTGAAAAAATATGTCTCAGAAAAATCTTAAGTGTGCAGTGGTTTGACTTCGGAAGGAATGAAGATATAAGAAAAAATGACGCAGCAAAATCCCGTGACAATTGTCACCAAGTGGAGGCAATACGGTTGGCATGGACATGTGCCACGGATGCCCCCTGAGAGCCTTAACCACGCTTACCTACATTAGAAGACTTCACGTTCTCGACGTCCTGGGCGTCCACTGCTGACTTGTTGGCATTTTCGTCAGAACTACGGGACGCAAACCTAACTTGTGAGGATGCACAGAGGCAGGCAGCTTATAGAACTTGGAGGATCTTTGTGGACAACATATGTTCTAACGAGGGAGCGGACTTGGAAATATGATACAGGGTGTTCTTTAAACCTTGTCACATCCAAAACCACGATGATCAGTCTGAGCAAGAAGACATTTTGGCACATTAAAAGAAATTTTTAGAACGAATAAAATTTAAAAAAAATATATTTAAAAAAACAAATGGTTGCTTACTTCTGCAAAGGAGAAGCAAAAAGAGGAGAGGGGGGAATCTGATACACCGTAAACTACATAGCCACGCCCCCCTCGCTTCTCCCCTGCAGAAGTAAGCAACCATTTGTTTTTTTAAAAATATTTTATTTAAAAAAAAATTCTGCGTACTAAATATTTTTTTTAAATATGCAAATATGTCTTCTTGCCCATACTGATCATCGTGCTTTCGGATGTGACAGGGTTTAATGAACACCCTGTATATTAATCCTACACAAGCACAATAGGTTTTCAACTTTTTTGTGGGGTACATTATTTCGTATTTTTAAATGAATTTTTGGAAATAACTAACTAACTAACTAACTAACTAATCATCACGCCATTTCCCCAGAGGGGTAGGCAGAGAGGATAGAACGCCACACCACTCTGTCCTGGCACACTTCCTTTGCTTCCTTCACATTCATACATCTTCTCATGCACGCACGTCGATTATTCCGACTTTTCACATGACCACTTTCAAGGATTTGTTGTACTTGATCATGCCATGTCTTTCTCGGCCTTCCTCGACTTCTACAACCAGACACATTCGCATCGTAAATCTTTTTAGCCGTTCTTTCATCATTCATTCGCTCCACATGACCGAACCATCGCAAAAGACCTTTCTTAATATTGTCGATAATGCTTAACTCAGCCTTGCATTCTGCTCTAATTTCGACATTAGGGCACCTATCATACATTGTTTTTCCGCACATTCGCCTGAGGGATCGCATTTCAACAGCATTCAGTCTACTTTCGTCCCTTTTTTTCCAACTCCATGCTTCGCTTCCATACATTAGGGTTGGTACCAGAACTCCATTATGAACTGCTAATTTAGCCTCTTGCGATAGACACTTATTTGCTACGACAGATTTTTGGAAATATATGTATGAAATTCAAAAACATACGTAAAATAAATTGCGATTAGCCGCTTTGAACCTGAACGTGAGCTTTTCATTACGTGAAATGTCATTAAAAGCGGTAATATGAAACGAAGTCAATAAATAAACTCCATTAAATGGATTTTAAATAAAGTCGCCAGATTTAAGCAACTAGTAGTATTTCAATAAACTGCAGGAACTATGTTAAAAACTGCGGAGTAGTGATTCAGTACACCGTAAGTTTCCTTAAAGCTTTTCAGGATACATTTCATTTTAACAGAAACGATTTTACAGTGTCAGTATAACTCAGGCGTTAATTTTGTTACATTCACGAAAGTAATTGATGTCTTAGAATATATAATTAATTTGAAGAATAAACTCAATTTATTTTATAAGGTAAACATGACATTTCTGGGTACTACTGTTACAATTTACATAATTATTTAAAACGCTCTAACTGGTATATTCAACAATGTTTTGAATATATCCAAATGCTTGCAGAAAGGCTGGATTTTCTCCTTAGGGAAATATTTCGATCAAAATTTGTAGGGACAAAGAGATAAAATATTTTTGAGAAGGAAATATGGAAGTCTAGGCATTTACTGGGTTCATGACATGTCATTGGCTGTTTAAGTAAGCACTTTACGCACTGTAAAATTCGTGTGTAAAGAGGCTACTTAAACCAGCCAATGACAGGTCATAAGCCCTGTTAATGCCTAAACTTCCAGATTTCTTCTCAAAAATGTTTTCCCTCTCTGTTGCAACAAATTAATTGGTATTGTTTGGTTTTGCAAGTATGATGATTTCAATTTTTTTTTGTTTGTACACTTAAAATAATTATTCAAAAGTTAAAGAAACATTTTTTACGTTATTTTAGAGTATTATAATAATAATCAACTGAAATATAAGTTAAGTTGGTGTATAAATATATATAAAGAACCGGGTTGTGGTCCCGTGGTAGTACTGTGGACTCACGGGCCCAAGGTCCGAGGTTCAAATCCTAATTCACTACAACTCGATTTCCATTTTTCCAGCACAAGTTATTTACGATTTTAGGGAAATGTTATGAAAATTTAAATATTTGAGTAAATAACAAGAGTTGAAGTATTTACCTTCCTGAAAAAAAAATACGGGACAAGGATGTTAATAAAATTAAACATTCCAAGGCAACCAATAGAACATAATCTGTCAATCTTTGTACAATGTGCTAACTAGAGATGGGCGTTTCGGTTATTTAAATAACTTAGCAGTAACAGTTACCGTTTTGAAAAAATCAACTGTTTGAAATAGCAGTTTAGAGCAGCGGGGATAAAAAAAAGGATACAAGCAACTGCTAGAACAGTTTTATAAAAAATAATTTCATTTATTTATTTTTCATTTTCATTTATTTATTCAGATATTTAGAACATTACAGAAAAAGACCCAATTCATTCTAAATACAATAATAAATCACAAATTACAGTAGATAATTATGTTATTAAAATAATATAACAAAATGTAAAAAGAAAAATTAAATGTTAGAAAGTGCTTTCCTAAGGGAAGGCCCACTGTCGTGAAATATGTCGACATCCGAGGCGATGCGATTAAGTAGCAAGATTGCCCTACCAACCGGCATAACCATTGGCAGGTTGGTTCTGCATCGCGGTAGGTAAAACAATCGATGCTGTCTTTGTCGAAGATAGTTATCAGGTACGAACAGACCTACATCCATCAGAATTTCTGAGTTATGTATGCGACCACCGATCACCTGGAAAAAGTGAACACCCAAATGAACGTCCCTCCTCCTCCATAATGACTGATAGCCTAGCATTCCCAGTAAAAAGTCAGTTGGGAAGAGCCAAGGATAATATCCACACTCTTTAAGGTACAGATAGCGCAGAAATTTTTTCTGCACTCTCTCCACCATCAAAGAGTATCGAGTCTCATGTGGCGACCAAATAATGGAACTAAACTCCAAACGACTTCTTACCAAGGAATTATACAATGTCCTCAAAATCTGAGTGTTAGAAAAGATCTTGGCATTTCTAAGAACAAAACCAAGCATTTTAAGGGAGTCATTACATAGATTAACTATATGAAGATTAAAAGATAACTGAGCATCAAACAACACCCCGAGATCTCTGGACGTTGAAACCCTCGAACCTCCAATACTGCAAAGAGCACTCCATTTGTACACCATCAAAACCAAATGCATAGTATTTTTATCATCGATTACACGAAAGTAAGATGATCAGTCTAACGTTTCACGTGTCAGTCCAGGAACAATGAAATACTGCAGTGTAAATCACCTTATAATTCAATATTTCATGTAGACCCTCCCAAGAGCGAACCCAGGACGTCAAACATAATAGGCGAACGCACGAACCGCTACACAACGAGGCGGACTTATCTTCACTCGATTTCCTTATTCAAGATTTTTACCTGAGAGCAGCCATCGAATTAAAAACACTGATCAAGAATTTTGGTTCTATTTTACAGACAGAACTGTATTTTTCATCCACCTGCTCACAGGAATATGTCATTTGTAAATAACATACATCTGTACTTTTTTCGTCTTTTTAGATTTATAACAAATATAGACCAAATTTTGGCTTGAGTTAGTATTTTTTTGTCCTAGCATTAATAATCTTCAGTTGTTTTTTTTTTTATTTCAATTGCTCCTGTTTACATATTTTTTTAAGAAGGAACGTTTGACTGAATAAGTCTGTAAATAAATCAATAATAATTATTCTTTTACATAAATTTCTAATAAAAATATGTCAATCGAAGCTAAACTGGCAGTGCACAATGGAGTTTTAGTCCCAACACTTATGTATAGAAGTGAAACATGGAACTGGTAGGAGAAAGATGAAAGCCGAGTAAACGCGGTTGAAATGCGATCTTTTAGATGAATGTGTGGGAAATCAATGTATGACAGGGTTACGAATGATGAAATCAGGCAAGAGTGTAAATCTAAGTCAAGTATAATTGATAATATTAAGAAAGGGTCTCCGAGATGGTTTGGTCACGTAGAACGAATGGACGACGAATGAATGGTAAAACAAGTATATATGGCAAAAATGAACGGCAACGTGAGACGAGGACGACCAAGGAAGACGTGGCATGATCAGATAAAACAAAATCTTAAGTCTGGTCATGTCAAAAGTAAACAGAACTAAAGGGCATGTATGACAAGATATATGTATGTGGAAGAAGCTAAGAATGTATGCCAGGATAGACGTGTGTGGCGGTCCATTCTCCCTGCCTACCCCTACGGAAAAATGGCGTGATGGTAGTAGTAGTTTACATAAATTTTTGATGACAAAATTTAGTCAGTTTTCGAAGCAAAATGCTAACCATAAATTATTTGATATTTCGAGTATGTGGGCAGCCATTGTTTTAAGCCGATATTACCTTAACCCACGCGATCGACATGAAGCCGCTTTTGATGGAAAACAAATATTTGTTTTCAATTCAAAAAGGAGCGGCTTATAAATATTATTATACCGTCAAAAAGCTCTTCCCTCGAATCCCAACAGAATTATACAATTCATACGGTGATTATTTATTCATGATAAGGAACCGCTTTGCTAGAATTTCTGAAATTCTTTAATTAAACCGGAGTAATGGAAATAAGCAGTGAATATAATACAACAGTTAAAAATCCTTACATTTCTTGTTGCGTTGATGCACATTTCAAAGTGATAAATACTAGTGTGGTTTTTAGGATGCTGAATTATAACGCCGGAGTAATCAAACAGGTTTATTATGACGATGTTTCAAGTATATTTAAACGTTTCCAGAAAGGCTGGATTTCCTCCCAAAGGAGTAATTAAGATCTTAATGGTTAGGTTGCAACAGAGATGGAAAACATTTTTCAGAAGAAAATATGGATGTCGGGGCATTTACAGGGCTTATGACTAGAATATGGTTTCTTGAAAATCCTTTTCGTTTTATTGATGTAGATATGTTTTAATTTTTAATTTCTTTTTAATTTTTACAAAATTGATGTGAAATTATGTACAATCATGTATAAATAAATAATACACTGACACTCCGGAACGTGCCTGTGGGCCAGTGGAGTGGCTATATCCATAAAAAATATATATATTGAATGTACCTACCTATTGTATAGACATTTTTGTTAACTATGTATTTAATTGTAATTAAAAATTAAAAAAATAAATAAAATAAAAAATAAAATAGGCTTATGAATAGAATTTCAACCGTCCACGCGTCCGTCAGTAGCTGCAAGACTTGTTGTTATCTAAATTCTAATTTTAAAAATGGATTTTTATTTCGTTTTTAAAATATCACTTAAACTCAAAACTTCATTGTCAAATAAAAATTTGAAAATAAAAATGTAAATAGGGGCTAGATTTCTAATTGGAGACGAGGAACTAGAATCCTAACCGTCCATGCGCTCTGTAGCAGCAAGACGTGTTGGGATATTTATTTATTGTACAGCGCCCTTGAGGTGATTTTCACAAAAATGGCGCTATATAAATTATTCAAATATAATAATAATAATTATTATTATTAGCTGGTTTAAGTGGGCACGTTACACTGTGTAACATTCACCATTGTGTCCATTTTCAACATCCACGTTTCCTCAACTCTTCCATCTGTTGACTTTTGTGAAAAGAGCTGAAACCTTTATCTCGCGGGTGAGAATGGCGAATGTAAATGAATGAAAAAATGACACGAAATGTGCCTACTGGCGACTGCGACACGGTACAAATTACTAGTAAATGAAAACATTTTTTTTCAACAAAAACAATTTACCCTGAAGATGGCTCCAGCAATGGTAGCATTATTTCCATTTCCGTTTTACGGGCCGGAATCGTCTGTGCATTATTTGCATACGATTTTCTTTTCAAAACCCTCCAAAGAAAAATGTTTAGAGGTCACACGATTTTGGTGGCAAGTTAACTTCTCCCCGCCGCAAGATAACTTGTCCTTGAAATTTCGTCTGCAATAATTGCATTATTTCTGTCACAAGTTCCACCATCTCGTTTATACAACGCAGGCCACAACGAGTTAGTTAACAAGTCGCGATTGCAAAATCCGTTGACGGTAACTGCAAAGCCGATTGCATTCTCAAAAAAATACGGGCCAACGATTCCCCCAGTCCAAATCCACACCACATGGCCACCCGCGGTGGGCACACAGACTGCTGATCGATCACTCGTGTCAACGGAGCCAACAGTTTCAAATTTATTAATTAAATTCTCCACAGCAGCTCAAGATGGTGCACAATGGCGGCTGAAAAATGTGCGACATTTTCGAACCGTCGCTGTAAAGTTCTTACCGTCTCGGTAGTGAATTTTTACAATTTCTATGCGTTGCTCGACTGAAAAACGCAACATGACTTAATCTCAAGCCTGTTGATGACAACAGCTAAATATTCGCGATCTATGTTAGACGCAACGAAAATTATTAAAAATTCTAAATTCAAGCTGATACACATAATATATTAAAGATTATAATAAAATTATAAATATACTCATGAATGAAACTTTTTTTGTTTAGTTTTACTTTTTATTATTTTGACCAACGAGCGCTTTCGCCTAAGTAGGCATCTTCAAGACTGGTGAATTGTTTACAAGGTTTACAGTTTTTTTACTATTCTTAACATATTAAGGACTAAAGAACGTTCTTTTCTCACTTTTTGAATAATAAAAGCTTAATCCCAATTTCGGTCCAAAAACTCCCAAAAATAAACTGTTTAGCAAACTAGTTTGAAATATTTATGTTTCTTATCTCTTATCTCCAAAATATGTTAAGAAAAGTATAAAAACTGTAAACGTTGTAAACAATTCACCAGTCTTGAAGATGCCTACTTAGGCGAAAGCGCTCGTTGCTAAAAACAGTAAAAAGTAAAACTAAGCCAAGAAGTTTCATTGACAAGTTTATTTTTAATTTTATCATAATCACTAACTATGGAGATTTATCAAGAAATATCAACAAAAAACATCGATATTACAAAAAATATTTTTTTAAAAATTATTCATGTGTTTGTTTTATATTGCGGTTAATTCAGATTATTAAAGACCAAATTGTATCAACACCGAATCGAGTAGATTAAAAAGCTAATATTTTGTAACGGCATGCGTCATTTCGTATCAGGAATCAAATGTCGCATGCAGTGCACAAACGACCAAAATATAGTGGAATACTATGTATTTCCTGACAATAAAGTAAGAAACGGTTGGTTCGTGCCTAGAATTGCTTCAAAGGTTTTTAAGGTGCAGTTTCTATATAATTAATAGGTACTCTTACATTACAGGCTTTTCTTTGATTTTGAATTTAGCTGCACTGCGTCACATTCGTCTTACAATTCAATGCACTTTCGCCAACTTTTGAGAGCGAATTAGGCTACAACTGCAGATGTGAAAAATTCTCATCGATAAACACAGCAAATGCACAACTTGCCAAGTTTAAAGATTGTGAAATAAAAAATAATTTATATTGCACATAAAGTGAATTGAATTGTACATCTTAAACAACAATTTAGTGGATTAACGTTTATCGAGAAATCAAACCGTGTTCACCAAAATTTATGTTCGCAGTTTCGGATCATATTGCAGCATCAATATTTTTTAAAATTTTTTATTTATTTAATCATACAAAATTTTTTTTGTACTCCCAGGAGTAACAACAAACTTATTTTGGGACAGAAAAATATTTACATATAGGTATGTTAACAAAAATAATATAGCAACAAATAGTAATAAAGTAACAAGTAATAATATGTCCAAAATATATATATATACAAAATATATAAAATATATATCCAAAGATTGTATATTTTTGTTATTCAGTGAAGTAATTTATACTTTTTTAAACATTAGTTTTTACCCGCGGCTTCACTCGCGTGGTATTGGGGAGAAATAAAAGTGAGAACAACAGGCTACCGGAGTCCTATAGAATATCAAAAAATGACAACATGAATTGAAAAAAATATGCCAAATTTACCAGGCTGATGATGCTGTATTTCTTGATAACAACAAAGAGGAACTGCAATTCTTGGTAACAGAAGTTTACGATGCATGCAAGGGAAGCAATTTGCTGATGAATGTTGATAAATATAACGTATTGGTTTTGGAAAGAAATGAAAGTATGACTAAATGTGAAATCACTGTGAATGGGGTTATATTTAAACATGTTTATTTGTATGTTTACTGGGGATGGAATGACTGAGAAAGAAATAAAAAGGAGAGTGAGTTCTGGAAACAGAGTGAAAGGTGCACTGAAATCAACCGTGGCAAATAAATGTTTGTCGCAAGAGGCAAAACAATCAGTTCACAATGGATTTTCGATCCTGACCCTGATGTATGGATTTGGAAAACCGGGATAAAAGTAGGCTGAATGCTGTCGAACGCGATCTCTTAGGTGAATGTATGGTAGAACTATGTACGATGGATGCACACATTTGGAGATCCGTACATTATGTAAGGCTGAGATTAGCACTATCGACAAAATCAAGAAAGGAGCTATGCATTGGTTTGGAAATTTTAAACGAATGGACAGCAAAAGAACGGCTAAAAATATTGTCAATCCGAATGTTGATGGATGCAGAAACAGAAGAAGACCGAGAAAGCCATGGTATGACCAAATCCAACAAATACTTGAAGATGGACATGTCAAAAGTCAGAATAATCGGTGCGCGTACATGAGAACATGTATGGATGTAGAGTAAGCGAGAACTGTATGCAAAGATAGAGTGGTACGGAGTTCTATCTTCTCTGCCTATCCTTACGGGGAAACGGCGTAATGGTTTGTTTGTTTGTTTGTTGTTTGTTTGTTTATATACAACAAGTATGGTGTAGTGTATAGTGGGTTTTTCATGTTGGTTTTATTAGTGATGAAAAAACGGGTACGTCTCGAAGCTGGTAGACATAGAAAAGTAGGTATATGGGTATTTTTTTTTTTTTTTTCTTTTATTCAGGAAACACACAGTACAGTTACGTAAAAATATTTAATAACATTGAGTATAATAAAACTTTTTACATTGGACTAAGTAAGGGGCAATTTTTGGTAACTACTTTCGACAATATTTTAAAACATAGTTATGATACAGTTTTATCGAATCTTTACGATAAAATAACATAAAGTTATTAAATCTTATAATAAAGCGTAGTAAATGACGTTTATTAATATTATTAAATGGCTTTTAACAACCTCAATAAAGATGTAGCACAAATTGATGTATAGAGAAAAGACGTAAAGATTTATGGCATTGGTGAATTTTATGTCTTATTAGATTTTTATGTGACTATATTAATCTGAACACGTATGAAATGAAAAAATGATACGTTTTTGTAGGTTGTATTAAGAAAAAATAAAATGACTGCGATGGTTTTTATTTTTTTGTCTATTTTTACGACACGCAACGGCTTATTAAGTGCTTTCTTGTGAATTTAGTATTTTAAACTTAATTTCAGTATTGCATTTAGTTATTTCAATTTTAAAAACGTTCTTCATTTTTGTTTTTTGCAACAAGCCCATTAGCAAAATGACATTAGTGAATTAAACCAGGGTACACTCAGAATTGAGAAAAATTGTATGCAATTTTCGTGGTTTTACCGAAAATCAAACCCGGGGTACTTGCGTCATATGTTTTAACCACTTACTCAAGGGGGTTTATAACCTTTTGTGCAGTTGTTAATCTTCTTGTTATTTTTATTCATAAAATCGTGTAATCTAATTTATACAGACCAATAAATATGGGTTCAAGTGAACGAATATTTTTTTATGTACATTATAATACTATAAGTCGTAATAAAACTTTATTTTTCATGCAATTTTTTCTCTGTTTTTGATGTGTAATATTATTATCTTATCTTTTTCTGAAATTTATTTATCAAATATTTTTGTGTACCGTATATTATATTATTATCTTATATATACTTACTCTAAACTAATTTTTATTTTTTGTTTTCAACATAAATTTGGTAATACTTTTTTTTTTGTTTAAATTCTTGACTAAAGATTTACAATTTGCTTTTTAATTTATCTTATATTCATATTCTTTATTTTTTATTTTTTACTATTTAAAGTTTCACTTTTTATTTTGCATTGCAGCATGCTTTTTGTTTCTAAATGTATACAAAAAAAGAGTTGTTTATTTTTAAAATTATTTTTACTACGTTTGTATTTACCTGTATATTTTTTGTAAATGCCTCTTGGGAATTGTAAAATTAAATAAATAAGTGGAAAAATTCTAAAGTCAGTACATTGGGATTATAGCTAAATACGAGTATATAAATTAATGAAAATACAATCTCAACGTTGTTCAATAAATATGTAATAAAAATTAAATAAAACAAAGTACAAACAAAAGAAAGAAAAAAAAACAGTTTTGAGATGCAAACCAAAAAATAAAAAGAAATTCACATAAAATATTGTAATTAAAAAAATATATACTTCAACACTTTTTAACGCCGTTAAAAAGTAAAAAAAAAAAAAAAAACAAGACTCAATCAGCATCATCATTTTCTTTCCGCACCTAATGGTGCAAAGGGCACTGCATTGATGCATCATTTGCAGCGTATCTTGATTTATTTTATTACATAAAGTTAACATGTCAGTCTTACGCTTTATGTGCCGGTTCGGGTACTATGAAATATTCTAGTGCGTCTATCAACCATGTCGGGAATTGAACCCGAGACCTCTTGCATGGTAAGCAAAAACGCGCTGGCCATTACACCAAGAGGCCGACTGTACAATAACAACATGTAATAGTTGAATATATTTTTTACTGAGCGTTTTATCGTTCAACGATACAATACAAATATACTGCTAATAAATATATATTCCAAGGTCCTACAATGCTATATTTTCATACTGTTCATACATTAGCATTTGGGTTGGAATAAATTTCTCGGTAGGGATTTTAATAAATGATTCAAACAAACCTTATTCTATATGTTTGTAATACAGACACATTATATAAAACGTGAATCAAGATAAACCTATGTCAGTAGTAATAAGACAAAGGGTTGAGTATGCTGAACCATGGAAATTGGTGTATTCAGAGTCAAAACGGAACTACCCCTTATATTTTAGTACAGAAAGCGGTTTCAATAGTTGCGTTACGAACATAATCTCTTGATTGTTTGATTGATTTTTTTTTCAACTTACTTATTTATTTTTCAATTTGAGCTTTATGTAGAACAGTTAGTAGAATAAAGGATTCGAATTATTTTTATTTTATTTTAGTTTAAAAAGTACTCAGAAGTAATTCGGATGAATTCCACTAAGATCACACTAAGACAATATCTAAACATGGACGCTGGAAATAAATTTTTGACATGTACATGAGCTTAAACATTGCACAATATGCAAGACCGCCCAACAAAGGGAGCTGTTAAAACGTTTTAAAATGAGAACGCAAAAAATATCGTTTTCTTTTCCACACCAAAAGCCTCCAAACTAGTATATGACCTTAAATCTCCAAAACTCTTGATTTAAAATTATTCCTATCATTGTAAACTGAGTAAAAAAATTATCTCATATAAGTAATCTTCATCGTGCATCATTTAATAATAGGGAAATATTACTATTTTATTTATTTACATTTTTAAAGTAATAAGAGTCTATGAAATGCTGTCCATTGAAAAAATAAATTTTGCTACTTATTAGTAGCATAAAAAATATTTTCAAAATTGTAATTTTGAATTCCCGCAAAAACGGTCAGATTCAAGTTCATTTTTAACTCTGTTCCAAACCATTTGAGCTTTTATAGAACATCGTCACGAATCTTGATGTCACTACTATCAATGCCATGTCGCGTTTTTCTAGTGACACATTTTTTTATATTTTATTTTTGTACGTTATATTTAAAAACATGTCTCCATAATATACATTTTGATTTGAAAATACAATTAATTAAGTTTATTTCATATTTTTTTATCAGTATTCGAAGTACGCGATATTTCACAGTAACTGTAATTACATAACAAATATTTAATCCGGATTATCTAACGACGGATCATATTTCCACAAATGTCTTAACTGAGATGAAGAATTTCCAACTAGTCATCTACAGGTCTTATTACCTGTGATTGGTTGTTTTTTTCTTAAGGCTTCATCAAAATGTGGACAGATGTCGCATATGAAGTGTTAAAATTGAACTATTTAATCATATGTAAAGACGGCTGTTTTGATTATACATATATCGCAACATTTGAAAGTTGTGAAGATATGGAAATCATGAAACATAAGGCAGAATAGTAAATGTTAAACAGCATTCAGAGTATTTATTTCGACCGACAATGACATGACATTAGAGCTGCATGCCGAGACATTTTTACACCTTTTAAACATACATATTTTATACAGTTGGTGATTTTCATGGTTTAGTAATAGAGACGCTTGACTCACGCACAAAAGACACCGGGTACGATTCTTGGTGGGAACACATCAAATTAAAAATGATTTTTCTTAAACCTTGGTGTTCTGTGCTAGTTTCACTACTCTTATTGGGCTCCCTGTCCTGTTCTTGTACAAAAAAGTTATTATAGTGTATTTTCACAGTAATAGTTCACACTGTTCTAAGCGTAAAACGATAAATCTTGGAATATAACCCAAGACCTTAAACATAGTAGGCACATATATATTTATCTATTCAGTGGTAGTAGGCGATAGCGCCAACTACTGCATTACATGGCGAACTTATTTTCCCTCGATTTTTTATTCACACTGAGATGAACGTATGCTTATTTAACTCTCCATTCCCGGTTATGTGCAGCTAGTACACATTACATCTAATGACTTAGATATATCTTAATATATACACCATATTGAGAATCGAACCCAAGACCTCTCGCATGGTTGGCAAACGCGCAGATCGTTACACCGCGAGGCCGACCTACAATATTTATTTAAAAGGGTGTTTTCAAACCAGAATATTTTACAATCCCTGAACTGGTACCTGAAGCGTAGGACTGATTTTACCTCTTACCTTCATGTAACAAAATGATCAAGATACGCTGAGATTGGTGTACCAATGCAGTGCCCTGTGCACCATTAGGTGTGGAAAGGGAATGGTGATGATGATATCTATAGTAAATACTAGGTTAAGATTTTCGATATCTATTCGTTATACGTTTACGTATAAATTGAAATAATGAATTTTAATTATTGGGCGTAGAAAAAGCATTTTGTAACAGATCGGAGAAGAATGACTTATATGAATACATTCAAATGTTTACCAATGTGACGTATGTGGTATATACGGTACCGAATATATGGTTATCTCAAACACTATTTACGTCTCACTTTCGATACTACAGGTATATTTGCGAGCGAGAGAGACAAATTCAAGCGTCACGCAGTCCAGTAGCAAAGTAATCTGTACAACGGCTACAATTGACACGCCAGTTTTGGGCCGTTGCATTCGGGCCATTGTTAAGGATGGTCTCTCCGTTCTCGCTGCGAACGTTTTTTCATGTTTTTTAGCGATTAGATTGCACATACAAGTAAAAGGTTGAAGCAATTTTCCATGAATATTCCATTTTTCCGATTTAAAATCTCGCATTATTTGCATGTGTATTAAAGAAACAGCAGCAGTTTTTGACACAGCAAAGGAACGGTTGAAAATACATTGAGTTATTTCCAAGCCTAAAGCGAGATTGTTTTTTAAGAAAGGTACCTACATTATTGAGAACCTAATTGATACGTACTTTTATAAACATTTAATTTAACTTTCATAAACCTTGATCTATTCAATAAAAAATAAATCTTGGAAAATGATTAATACCACAAGATAGCAAAACGAAATTTATTAGTTCGTGTAGGGTAAACATTTTAAGGTAACTTCTATGCATATTAGTTTTGGGAAGGAAATGAATACGTGGGTGGATGTAAGGGCAAAAGGAACCTCGATGATTAAGGGTGACTTGTTGGCATCGGGGAATAGTTCGCAATGCCAGGAAAACTGTGTTAAATTAAACTTTGACGCTAGTTTAGGGTGGGCATGATTCCAATAATAGTTATTACCTTATTATTATTTTGAAATTAGAAATTTACGTACAAGGCAACAGATTGCGGAATTTTGTGATTAAAATCACATTATCACTAGGTACTTTAATAAATTTCATTTGAATCAAGAATATTTTTAATATGAATATAGATACTCTAAAGTACTTTCTTCATAAAATCCCTTCAAAAAAGCTATGTCCAATTCTCTCCAAATCACAACAAATTCACCGATCTTTTTTATTTATTTAATACTTTTCCTACGATAATTATATTTCTATAATAAAAGTCATGAACAACATACTAAATTTTCCGACTTCAAAAAAACTTTTTTAATACAGCCCAAAATGAAATATTAATCAAACATAATTTAAATACTTAATATGGTTATGTTCTAATTTCATTTCTTCAAAGTGGGAGTCAGTACTAAACAAGTTTCTGACATCAATACAATCATGAAGATGTGTTTATGTTATTGTCGTAAGTAAATTTTGAATTAGTCAACTATATTACAAAAATCTCTTTCCTTCACTCCTCTACTTTATTTCCTCATCCACAACCTTCTTACACCAAAAAGTTTTTTTTTAAATTTCGTTAACATAAACTAATTTTAAGACTGCCGTTGGTGTCACAGGCAGAGTAAACCCAGAATTAAACCCAGTTTTGAATATATGGCGATAAAACATTAATTTGGGCACACTATTATTTAACAAGAATTTTAATTGTCCGAATATATTTAACATTCCATATAATAAGAGGAAAACTAATAGGCTTGATTCAAAATAACAGAGAATAGACGTTTTGTCTCTTTTCTTGACCTTAATAGTTAAATCAAATGCAATTTTCCACTCCTACTTTCCTTCAATCATCCTTCACCA
The DNA here is from genome assembly GCF_059751315.1 of Micrasema longulum. Lineage (NCBI taxonomy): Eukaryota > Metazoa > Arthropoda > Insecta > Trichoptera > Brachycentridae > Micrasema > Micrasema longulum. Next base: position 143,394 of record NW_028278877.1, read on the forward strand.
TTCCTTATCAATTTCCTTCTTTTCCTTCCCACTATCTCCTTGTTTTGTCCATATTTATTTTATTTTAATGTATGGTATATTTATTATTTATATAGTTTTAGTTTTATTGGATAGCAGGCCCTACTATGTTGGCATTTTTTATAGTTTTTATTCATATTCATTTAACCTGTACATCTGTTTGTATTCGAAATAAATAAAATAAAATATGTTTTTAACACTTTTTTGTAAAAGCCTCCCGGGCATTGAACATATAAAAAAAAAAAAAAATCAAACCACTGTTTTTAAATACTTATTTTTTAATTTTTCTACCGACCGGTTTCAAAGCTAAACAAGCTTCTTTATCGAGGTATACGCTACTAATGAATTCGATCCCATTTTATTTTATTAGTATTATGATGTGTATGGAATTAATAAACCAAGTCTTTTTGTCTTGGAAGGATGGTAATGTGAGATAAATACGCTCAAAACTAGACAGGAGTGAGGAGAGGAAATATTGTTTATTTGTTTTTTTTTTCAACTATAATAAGACTACCCAAGCTTCAGAATAAATCAGATAAAATTTTTGTTGTATCAGCGGAAATAAAACCAGGAATCCTCCATGTGTTCGACAAGCTCAATTAAGTTAGTTAATATACCAAGGGAACGACCATAGTAAAAAAATGAAAAAGTAATTATTCTTATTGTTTTTAAGTTTTCAGTTGAATTAAATTCTATAATTCATTCCGATAAATGTGTTTTTTTAGTATTTAAAAAAATGTTAGTACCTAAAATATTTTTTCTCTATTCAGATAAAAGGATGTTTTTTTATTTAAAAAATTAAAATGCTCCTGGTTATAAAAACAATGTTTCACCAAAGAAAACAGATGTAATGGGAAAATAAAACCACCATCCATCTAATACAAAATATGTACTGTCAGTATGTACCAGTTCTCAAATAATGTATGTCAACAGAGGAATTGATAATACTCTCAAAACCTCACACGCACCAGAGTGTTGAGCTGCTAACACGAAGTGGTGCGGCGCGGCGTAACTCTTGGGAATATAAGTCGAGAGGGCGTTAGTCGATAACTTATGTCACGTCAACGTCATTACCAGGATTCGCGATATTACAGAATTAACCATTTTTGTCTTGGAGACAGAGGTTCGTCTTAAAAAGAGTTTGCAGGAGAAACTTTTTAATTGCAAGTTGCGTAAGCTCCGTTTCAAACTTTAAGCGCATACTTACATTTAGATTAAGATGCACATTTGCTTAATATTGCAGATACAAAAAGTCACATCTTGAAAACAAAGCTGGGTCCCAAGATGACAATACAATTGACAAGCCAAAATTGTTTTGTCCTAGCTCCGTTAACAGCTTTGACTGCACAGGCCAGGACAATAAGGCAAAAAAACAATTTTACTCCAATTCAAGATGTATTGGAATCGTAGGAAGACAAATTAATGAAATAATTAAAAATATTTTTTCTGTAAGCAATTCCTGCTGAGAAAATGCGCTGGGGTGACATGCAAGCGTTGGGCACGTGGCATACGCGTAATGCCTCGGTCCATTGACTTTTCAACGAGCTTTAATTTTCAACATTTTTTTAGTATTTTCAACGTTCAATTTTCAAGTTCAATTTTTATTTTTTTATTTTATTATTTTTTCACGCCCATAAGGCTTTTCTATACATGAAAGTTTTATAAAATATAAGTATATAAACAACATTAAATTCAAAAAATACAATATAAAGCAACAAAAGATAGAACAGTGTTAAGAAGTAAAGTTGGTATAAAAAAAGAAGATGAGTATATAAACAACATAGATTTTAAAAAAAAACACAATTTAAAGAAATAAAATAAAGGAACAAAATAAAGGCACAGTGTTAAGAAGTATAGTTGGTATAAAAATAAAAAGATGAGTGTATTAACAACATAAATTTAAAAAAAATTACAATATACTGTAATAAAATATAGAACTGTGTTTAAAAGTTAAGTTGGTTTTAAAAAAAAATTTGTAAGAAAACACAAAAAATACGTTTTAAATACCTCAAAGCATTTAATTTTTAAATTTGATTTTAACATGAAATTTAAAGTACAATATTATAGGTTCTAAAAAAACGTTGAAGGATCAACGCCTATTATTTTGTTAAATAGCTCAATAGCGAAAACAAAATATATTATCTTTCTTTAAAATATGTATAATCAATAATACTACGTCACAACTTCGTCAAATTAAAATCCAACAATTTTGTAAAGAGTAGCGTTTTTGGTTGGGTATTCAACCATAATAAAAGGTTTCAACCATAATCAAAAAAATCTATGTATCTTAAAGATTAGCATTAACGATATATAATACATTGCATTGACTTAATCTAAACAATATTAGAATATATTTTAATGCACAATAGGTACTTATTTAGTCATGGGCCATGGCATTCTGAAAGAAACATTTTTTTAAATAAATATTATGTATTGGTATAATTATATCATAATAATCTCGCTGTATTGAAAAATGAATATTGAGTAAAAAATATGAATGATAGTATAAATGTAATGAAATATCAACTTAAAATCATGTATGGATGCAACGCAATATTTACAAATCTACTCATGGAATGGTTAGTAGTTTAAAATATAAACTTAATCTTATTTTTATACCTTATTTTCTATAATCAAAAGTAAGTAAAATTCTGACTTGACATAAGTAAATATTACAATACAACCTTCAATTTTTTTGTAGTGAAAACTCTATGAAAATATTTAATTTTCTTCTAAAAAAAAGTAAGTTTAATCTCAGTGACCTACCTGATTCAAGAAACCTGCTTATGATTCAGTCAAGGCCAAGGGAAATTCTCGAATAAACATCGGTATACATGTATGACAAAAATTCAGCATTTTCGATGTTATGCGCCAATCCTTAATCAAAATAAAGTTTTATAACTTAATTCTGCTTTCCATTTAACTCCACATAATGTCGGTAGAACTCCTAAAAGACGGAGGCGTTTGCGTTTGTGCAAATATGGTTTGCCAAATTTTACTTTAGCGGGATTAAAATGTTTATGATGGTTATAATAACAAAGCGTAAAGTTTATTAAAATAAAATACAAAACAATAATTATAAATGTATTTACATGTGAGTTATATAAGTCTTTGTTTCCTTGAAGAGACAATTTTGTGTAAAAGACATACAAAGAGTAAAAAAATATTTTAAGCTGAGTTTTTTTTTGTTTAAATATGTTGTTGACTTTGTTTACTATTGAGGCAACAACCCCTAGTTTCGTCTCTCTGTCTGTTTTTTAATTTTTTTTTTATGGTAAATATTTGCCATTTTATTATTAACCCAAATATTTCATTTTGAGGGCCATTTACAACGAGTTGTAAATAACTTACTGTTGGAAAGGAGCTTTGATCTAGGAGTCTGAGACATTAGCCGCGGGACCACAATCCGTTTCAAATTTGTTTTCAAGCGTTAGTTGTAAGAGGACACCGTGGCCTTATTCTATAGGTAATTTGTTTTGTAAATTTAGTCGTACTGTAGAAAAGAATTTATGGAATTACAAAAATGACGAATAAACATACTAACGAAACGAAATTGTGACAGAATAAGCCTCCTGATGAATAGTTGTGCCGCCTGTAATTCCTCATGAAATTTTAAAAAATCGCTAACAAAATGCTTTTAAGATTAACAAATTACAACACGGATGGAGAATACCTTAAATAAGGGAATATGGAAGTCTAGGCATTCACAAGCCTTATGACCTGTCATTGGCTGGTTTAAGTGACCACTTTACACACTGTGTAACATTCACCATTTTGCTTATGTTTGAACATCCATATTTCTTCAGTTGATTTGTTGATTTAAGTGAATTTAAAGAGCTGAAAACTTTATTGTTGTGAAGAGATTCGCCAGACTGAATTATTTCAGATACTAGGCAACGCCTGAAAACTATTTTTCAATTTTTAAACTTCTTTTTGGACCAGTTGGTTTCATTACAATATTTGAGTTTGTCCAAATGTTGTCTACGAACATTTGGACAAACTCAAATATTGTAAAATGCTTTTAAATGTTGAAAAAGGTATAAAATGAAAACGCAATGTCACGTGGGCGAGTCTCTATTGACAAAAACTAGTTTCTGAAGGTCAAGAAGGAGTAAAAAAGCGCAAATGAGCAAGTGGAAATTGAAACGAAGCCGGTCGTTTTTTTCGATATCAAGGGTGTTATTATAACTAACTGAGTGCCTGGGGTCGAACGGTTAATCAGAAATATTAAAAAGAGGTTCTTATTAAACTAAAGGAAAGAGTAAGAAAGAAAAGATCGGATTTATGGAAGAATGAGTCATGGGTTATGCACCAAGACAACGCGCCAGCTAACAATGCCCTATTTGTGAAGACGTTTTTAGCGGACGGAAGCATTCATGTGCTAGATTTGCACCGTATAAATTTGTCATTTTTCCAAATGTTAAAAATGCATTGACGGGAACACATTTTCAATTTGTTGAACATGTAAAATAAAAAACAGCAGAGTTTATAAAGAGGCTGACAACTGATGAGCTACTACATTGATTTATCCAATGAATGGCAGGTAAGCAGCGGTATATAGATAGGCAAGGAGAGTATGCTGAAGGGTATGATAGTAAAATATGAGCTTTTTTGCAGCAAATCATATGTTTCATACCAGTCTCGTTATTTAATTGCCACATTACAAAGGATACATATAGGAATGTAACAGTAAAAAAATCGTGTTGTTGGGATAAGATCCATTAAAAGATTATCCCAGTTAAATATTAGTAAGAAAAAGTATTTATAAATCACGTAGGTCATGCTTATTAAATGATACGCAATAAAAATTACTAACATGAAATTTATTTTTCACTGAGGTAATAAAAGCAATAAAAATTTTAAATTAAGAGTTTAGGAAGCTGCGGCGTGAAAAATAGAGCGATCTGTCTTCAGTTCTTTGTTTCATAGCATTTTGACAGCGCCCTCTGTTAGCCGGTTTTGCATTTAATACGATGTTTGGCATGTGTCACCAGAAGTCAAAATCTGCTATTTATAAAATATTCTAAGAGCGACTTTGGTTTTTATGCCCCAATGTCCATAATGTGTGGACTAGTCAATTCATCACACGACTTGGAATTTTTTGGGATAGATCTTCCGGCTTTTCGTAGATCTCTTCGCGACTAAACAGTGTGGGACGAAGTTGGATTGGCATAGTTTAGCTCTTTCGTTTTTTTGAATATATTGTATACAATTATTGTTTTGCCCTTGTTTGTCTTTGCTAAATAGTTTTATGTTATTTTTGTTCAGTTTCTTGCATTTATGTTTCTTCATTTAACTGTTGTAATTGGCTTAGGCCGTATATATATAATAAATAAATAAATAAACATTAGCCCTGCTGCATGTGACTAGTCAGTTAAAAAGCGTTCATTTTAAAATCTAAGATTAATTTAACTGCGGCCCTCTTATAACAAATTTGTGGCTTGAGTCTAAAAAAGCCAATGTCGTTAGAAGAGAGTAATTTTTTTGGACATTTTTTGGTGATACAATTAACTATTAGAAATCTCTTTATTAAAAAAAACACAACTACGTTTGTGTATATAAAATAGATAAACGTATTTTTCAATTGACATCAACACTTTACAAAATGTTAGCAGGAAAAAAATGAAATATGACGTCGGCCTTTTTGGATCTGAGCCACAGACGAATTAATAATAAGATTTCAAAAAGTAGACGATTAAAACTTATAATATTAGAAATCAAACACTGATTTGAGTCTACTGAACAAACTGTTACTGTCTACTGTAACAGTACAGTATTGAGTCTACTGAACAACTACAGTAGTAGTTTGTTCAGTAGACTCAAATCAGTGTTTGATTTCTAATATTATAAGTTTAAATATGGAGTTCTACAAAATAAACACCAAATCAATCAATAAGACGATTGTTGAAAAATTCTTGTAGTAAACACAGATAATCTGTAGTTAAGTTCATCATTATCCATAAATGATTTTGAATTAAATTGCATTATTATTAACAATATTTTGAATTTGTCCAAATTTTTGTAGACAAGGACTGGATTCAACTCCCTGGGGAGCTGTTTATATTGACATTTTACAAAAGAGATAAAGAACATTTAATAGAGGGTAATATAGAAATAAAGGTTTCAGCTCTTTAACTTCACAAACATCAACAGATGAAAGAATCGAAGGAATATAGATGTTCAAATATGGGCAAAATGGTAAATGTTGCACAGTGTGTAAAGTGGCCACTTAAATCAGCCATTGACAGGTCATAAGCCCTGTAGATGCCTAGACTTCTATATTACCTTCTCTTAAATGTTCTTCATCTCTCTTGTAATATGTTAATGCATTATTATTGATGAAAAGTCATGATTTTGGTTCAAATCATTATTATTTTCCAAGTAAATTAATCATTCTGTGACGGTAAAAAAATAAAAATAACATTTGTAAAATTGTGGAAAACAAAAATAACAAAAGTAATAAAAAATGTTCAAAATTTCAATTTCGTACTATTGTTAAAATTTAATTGATCTTTCAAAACCTACATGCTAAGGTTTCCATGTCCATTCCACCTCTTGAACGTGAAAACGAAAATCACCCACGACGACACAGCCTTTAGAATTACCTCAAGAGTATATCCTTAGAAGAGGGAAGAGATGCTTGAAGTAGATAAATCATTTCATGATCTCCGTCCCCTAAAATTGAAGAATAACCAGGAAAAGAGTAAGGATTAAAATATGATTATATTAAAAAGATTAAACGTTGCGGTGAAGATTTATAGAAGTAATTTAAAATTTGAAAATAATCGTCATAAAAATCTTTGGCGAAGAAACGACTGATTAGAGGAAAAGTGTGTCCTGGGGAAATTGTAAAAAAATACGATTTGTGCGAAGCAAGCAATTTATTGAGAGATGTTCAAAGGTTTGTGATAAAAGATACCCCTTCCTCCCCTAGATTTTTTTTCTTCTATTGTTCTCACAAGGTTGTTTAATTGAAAATTATTATGTCACTGCACGCTACTGTTAGCTTCCAAAAGCATGTGTTCTATCAGCGTGGTGGGATTAACATATTACGGATACGTTCTGAAACCGGAAGGCATTGAAAAATCGACATTGATTTTATAAATACAATAATTATTTACTAACATTTATGTACAAGGTATTGCTTTGATATTGAATTTAAAAATCTGTCTAAAATAAAAAAATCAACTTTTGTCAGAAAACTGTTATAACCAAAAAAATAATTAATACTTTTGATGTTTGAAGCACTTACTTTGTGGAACATTATTATTTAAAATATTAAAATAAAATAAAATCACTTTGTTTTTATGTACCACTTTTACTTTTGTAATTTGACAACCAACTAGTTTCGGCTTAAATTAGTTAAATTATAGAAATATAAGTGGCACATAAAAACAAAGTGATTCAATTTTATTTATATATATTAAAAAAATAATTAATGTTTTACTCTAAGACCCGCTTGCATGATCATTAGAAATAGTCGCAAATAAAAAATAATAGTAATGATTTTAATAACATAATCTTTGTTCGATAAATATCATAAAAATATTTATTTACAAATATAATCATCATATAATATAAAAGTTGATTGTTTTCAATATTAATATATATGTTCCATATCAAATAGAACTTTATATTCTGTTTATATTGTATTTTATAACATTATGTACCAAGCTGCTTTAAACCTTTAACTTAAGCTTATTTTTTTTCAAATTATTATAATAATTATTTCTTTAAACCAACCAAGCTTCTAAACACAGTTCTATATTTTATTTCTTCAAATTGTGTTTTTTAAATTTTATGTTGTTTAAATACTTAAGTTTTATATAACTTCCACGTGTGTTAAAGCTTTATAGGCGTGAAAAATTACTAAAATAAAATAAAATAAAAAGGAGGATACGTGTTCGAAACTTTGAAATAATTTTTGATTTTGAACAATTATTACGAATATTCAAACAAATAGCATTTACAATAGGGCCTTTTTAGCTTTTTTCATATTTATATTTTAACAAGTATTTGAAAGCTTACACTACGAACCAATTGGAGGCATTTGAGATGTTGCTTCACAAAATAATGCTTTGTACACCTTGGACAGATTTGGTCAGCAATGTTAAGGTCCTGAAGAAAGCTAATTACAACAGACTATTGTTAAAATGTATAAACGTCCTCAAGATTTCCTATCTGGGTCTCATCCTGCGCGAGGAGATGCACAAACTCCTCTAACTCATACTCATTTGCAAGATTCAGGGGCATCGTGGACCTGACAAAAGACAAACATCTTGGCTGAGCAACATAAAATATAATATAAGATGTGTGAAACTGTTGTTCCGGGCAGCGCAAGGCAGAGGCCTTATAAGAAGTGATTACCAACGTTGGGGACACCTGATAGGGTACAAGTAGAAGAAGACGTAAAACTTTCTGCGTTCCTACCGATTTGTAAAAATAACCTTGTCATTGTACAAGAAAATACAGCTAACCGATTCCAAAGGCAACAGAATTTTTTTTCGTCTCGAAAGCTTAGAAGGAAGAAGTAATTTAAAAAACTGAAATAATGGTAGGAATGATGAAGTTGAATTTTTTTAGCGGGCACCGATTGCGCTTGTTAGTAAAATACTCTCATTCACTTTCCCCTGTCGTCGGAAGGACAAACCCTAATTTATTTTAGAGGGAAAGTAATTCTGAGAACGCGCGGGAGAATAACCAACGACACGTTTTAGACTCCAATCCCCCAATCCAGAGTCGAAATTTCAGAAATTTCCCCTTTTCTGAATATAAAGACCCGTAACAATTCTAAGGTATCTCTCACTTGGGCTAACCACAAGTGAATGCTACAGAGTAGGGGATGAATGTACCCTTCTATCAGTCACACAAGGGAGTGTGAATACCAGACTTGACACGCGACACTGAGAAATGGTTTGGAACTTTGGTTGTAAAAATACCGATCCGTGAAGAATATTTTGCCATGAAGGATTTCATGTTTTTTGTATGTGTTACTTTAGTATAGCGTTATTGCGGAGTACTGGGTATGGGCGCTGTGTTTTTTTTCGCTTTTTACAAGCTGTATATGGAATATTTTCGAGTATATAAACTCAGAAAAAATGCCTAAAGTATAATATAATCGCTTTCCTCGAGTAACGATGTGGTTCAAACAAAGAGCTGATATCAAGGGCCCTTTTTTACAAACTCCACTTTGACTTAAAGCCAGTATTTTCTTCTTTCTTTTTTTTCTTAAAGCAATAACCCGCTCAGTTTTTATTTTAGAGACTTGTCAGCAGGCATGAAAGAGAGGATATTTTATTTAAAAATGCCTTATACACAAAATATCATAAAAAATATATTTGGTTTTATTAACGCACACAATACTTTTTACCCAAAATTTAGAAAAAAAAATAAACCTCATAATTATGTTGTACATTCAAAAGACGTTTAAAACAATTTTAAAATAATGTTAAAAGCAAACTAAATAGTGAAATATTTTAAAGGATTAATCTAACAAGAAAATCATAGAGCACTGTTTCATTTAAAAACTATAGGTACTAAAGGTTTAAGTACCATTCACCATCTTTAAAAAAGTTAAATAGGTGTGTAGTATAAGAACAATACCCTACAATAAACTAATATATCTGATGCGTGGGAATAACTTTTGCCGAGTTTCTGGAATCTATTTAATGCGGCATTAAAAATATACACTAGATATAGAAGAAAGTTATGAAAAATTGTATTTTTTCTCAACTCAGTCGTAATAAACCCCGTCATGTATTTATGTATTTTCGCAGCACTCACGTGTAAACGCGGCCGAATTTTCGTATTGTCCCAGCGCAACCTACTGTCCCGCGCAGTCGAGGTTATTAACGGAGCTGGTACAGGACAATATTGTCATATCTGTTGTATTGTACAGATATAAACGGCCCTTTAGTAATAATAAACAGTAAACAGTTTTTATATTTTCAACTTAAATATACTCAAAAATATTTTGAGTTTGTTCAAATTTTTAAAGATGACTGTATTCAACTCCCTGGGGAGGGAAGATAATCAGTATGGCGGTTCAGGTGCCAGTCTGGAGGCATTAAAATATTCCACTGCTAAGAATTTTCTATGTCACTTATGTCGGGAATCCAACCTAAGATTTCTTGCATGGTAGGCAAACTTGCTGATCATTTGACTACGAGACGGAAATAATATAAAAATGTTAAAATTGCATACGTATTGCATTTTACAAATATATTTTATACTTCGCTTGCTTTAATTAAATAAAAAAATAAGTCAAGTACAATGCAATAAGTTACCAGTTAAATCAATGTTTAAATTAGTCACTCCTTTGCTACTAAATTATTATAGTGATGAAATAACCTTTATTGGTTTATATAAATATGTGTATTTGCTTTTAATTTCTTTATTCTTTCACATAAATTAAATTACACATTGTAACAAGTAAATTACGATATTTTTAATTACTTTCTGTATCTTCTTACACATGTTTTTATCATTTTAAATTTTTTTGCAACAGAGAGGGAAAACATTTTTGACAAGGGAATATGGAAGTCTAGACATTTACGAGGCTTATAATCTGCCATTGGCTAGTTTAAGTGGAGACTTTACACACTGTGTAACATTCACCATTCTGCTATGTTTTTTTATATTTTTTATATATATTTGGACCCTTGTTTTTAGTAGCCTTACGTGTCATGTTCAAGGCTAAGGTACTCGGAAAAAAACTTTTTTGTTTGCCTTGGAAATGGGATGTTCGATCACTGATTTTGGTTTATTACCTTTATGAGTCCGAATTTCCATTTTCCATTTCTACAATTTCCATTTCCATTATGCCTATATGAACATTCACATTTCTACAACTCTTCCATCTGTTGACTTTTGTAAAGTAAAAGAGCTGAAAACTGTATCATGTGGGTAAGATTCATCCAGCTGAACCAATTTACCTAGGCAAATCCTGAAAACAATTTTCCAATTTTTTTATCTACAAATATATGTTGTTTTTATCAACTTTTTTTTTTAACCTTTGTACTCGTATAACTGCCACTTATTTTTGTTTTTTAACTTTTTTAGGTACTATGTAAGCAAATTTGTATTTTACGAGAAACGTTTATTAGTAACGAGAAAATGTTTAAAAAGGCGATAAAAATATGGATATTGGAGCTAGGTAGAAGTAAAATGGATTGTCTCATTCACCCATACCAATATTGAATCAACTGCTCCATAAGTGTATGGCTTATGTTAGATTTTTGTTATTTTCATTGTGTGTTTTGTTATATAAATAATATAGATATACATAGATAGCTTGTTTTTAAACTGTCTAAAATTTTGTTAATTATGTTTGTTTTTTAAGTTAGTCTTCTTTGTTTATTCTCAAATGTAATTTCAAAAAAGTATATTGTTAAGTGTCCTCGGCACGGGAAACCACAGTGAGGTCGCATTATTTGTATTATGAATTATAGTTTGTGACCGAAAAATATGAATAAATAAATAAATAAAAGCAATATGGGCGTTTAATGTTTAAAAAAAAAATTAAAAAGGTTTTATTCCTTACGTACCGACTAAATGAATATTCTAGTTTTTCATCTTTTTTTCTGTTATATCTTAACAAATATTCAAAAAAGTTGAAAATATTTTAAGTATCTCAATACATAGGCACAAAAGGGGGAAATAACTCAACGTCATCTAAAAAATACTGTTTTATTACGTGTGATACATGTGGTTTTTGTGCTTAATATTATGAAATGTAGTCTCATATTTCATACCACGTAGACACACACTTACCACAATACTACGCTCGGAGCTTTTCAGTACAAATTGGACAAGTAAAGCGATTTTTTCTTTCTCATTAATATTATGGCGATATAGCTTGTGATTACATCATGTTTAAGCCGTGGGGGAACAATTAGTATTCAAGCATTAAATAATGGATAAAACAAGGGGCTTACATCGTTCTGTACGTGTATCGGAAATGTGATTTTATTTAAGGTTTAACGTGATTTGTTAACAAATTGATCTGGAAAATTTATTGTACCGAATTCTAATTTACGACTGATCATTAGCGAAATGATAAGGAAAACAATGTTTACTTTATTCGATGTGACGGTTAAAAATGACGACAAAAAAACAATGTGAACATTTAATAAAAAATAGATACATGTAAAAACAAAATATCAAAGGAAACACGTTAAAATTAAATATATTTAAAAAAAAAAAAAACAATAAATCTGCTGTACAAGGTTCAGTGTTTGCTTTTACGTTACATAATATATTATTTTATATGATTACAAGTCTTCAAAATGGAATATCAAGTAGACGAAAGTGAACATTTTGGACACCCCCTTATGTTCGCGTTTGAGAAATAAAAAAGAAAACAAATGAGGAAAATATATAATTTTTAAGATATATTTTAAAAAGGTTTTAAGATATATTCAAGAAAAGTTTAAAGATATATTAAATTTAAATTAGGTCTACCTGTGTCAGAAATAAATTATACAAAACAGAAATATCAAAATTCAAAATTGAAATGTGTACACGATGGGCATAAAAACTTCTTTAAAGATTATTTCTTTGCATATGTATATCCATATCTATATCAATACCTATACTTACATATATATCTATACATATACACACATACATATATTTACATATGTATATAATCTATATTTACATTTATATTCTATGTATTATACCACATATATATTGTATTTTATTCCTATGTAAACTTCTGATCGAAAAGCCATTCTCTTATTTTGCCCTTGTCTTTTTTGGTAGTACTAGTTCTAAGATCGTTGACATCAAATTTAACACATCTGGAACCACATAGTTAAATGTTCTTTTTCCATATTTGTCACATATTTTTGAAATCACTAAACCTTCATTATGTGTAAATCTCGTGTTATAATAATGTTCTAATATATTTTTGAATTCTTTACTTTTTCTTTGTTCTAAAATGATACAGAACCACATAATTCCTCGAACCGGCAGCATCTTAATAGATCTATAAAGCTCTATTGTGTTTGTGTAGTAGTATATTGTATAATTGATTTATTTTTTTATTTGACACTTTATACACATATACAATAAATATACATATAAGGGCGGGCATATTGCCTTAAGGCAATTTCTTCCTACCTATCTGAACGTTTCAGTTTGAGAAAATTATAAATACATGGACATATTGAATCTTACGATTTCATACAATAATAAAGCAAAAATTAACAAAAATAAATATATATATATAAAAAAATTATGTTTGATTATGTCCAAATGCTTGCAGACTGACTGGATTTCCTCCCTAGGGAGTTGTTCATATTAAATTTATTGATGGATTGGATGTTTAAACATGGGCATATTGGATGTTTAAACATAGGCAGCATGGTGAATGTTACACAGTGTGTAAAGTGGCCACTTAAACCATCCAACGACAGATCATAAGCCCTGTAAATGCCTAGACTTCCATTTTCCCTTCTCAAAAATGTTTTCCCTCTCTGTTGAAATAAATTTAAATGTAAAAAAAAATAACACTCTGCTATGAAGAGAGGAGAGGGGATGGGGAAGAAAGAAGTAGGATAAAAAAACAACATAAATATTTAGATAGTGACATTTCAATCTTGAATTAAATGTTAATATATTAAGAAGGGCGTCTCTAACATTAGTGGGTAGATTATTCCACAATTGAGCGGCTACAACTGTGAAAGAGGAGGCAAGAAAATTAGAGCGATGACTGGGTATTCAAAGGGTTCTCTCATTACTAGAACGAAGAGATAGTCCGTGTTGTGAAAGAGGTTGGACAAGCTCTCTCAGATAAACAGGCGAAGTGGGACAATTAAAAATATTGTGAAGAAGTGATAGAATGTGAATGTTTCTTCTATGCCTGATACTGAGCCAGTGTAGTTGCGTGCGATACTCGGTTATGTGGTCGAATTCGCGAAGATTAAAGATATAACGAATACAAATATTCTGCAATTGTTCTAACTTAACTTATCAAGCAATTCAGAGTTAGCACCTGGATAACATACATCCGCGTAGTCAAGGAGTGGAAGAAGTAAGCTCTGGACTAATATTTGCTTAACATTAATTGGCAAGAAATTCTGTAATCTGTCCCTAGTTTATTAGTCTCAATTGTCTTTGTCTCGTTTTTGAATGTTCTTGTATTGTTCTGATATTCTGAAATCGAACCCGGAATCATTATTACATTACGAGGCGGACGAATCTTAACTTAACTTCCGTTTTCAGTAGTTTTACCTTCAAATTCACGCGTTCAGAGTTTTGGTTCTATTTCACACACATAACTGTCTTTTTCAGCCACTCGAACACAGATAAAATATGTGTTTTGTGTACCAGATTTTATATGAAATCATAAGTGATAAATCTATCTTTTCTCAGTATCGATAGTGCTTATCTTTTAGAGCGTATTTCAATCAATTGTCTCAACCTTTTAAAAATGTGTTGTCCAAAACGAAATATGTTCAAAACTCATTTATCTATCAAAGTTTTTCCAAATTTAACTTAATTGTACTCATTTAGATATTTTTTATCCTCAGTTTTGGGACTTGAAAAAAAACCTTTTTGAAACACTTTGAAATGGAATATTTATCACTGTGAAATTAATTCATGTAGCCTTTAATATGTTTATGTAATAAACGTAAATAAATTTCAAATTGTTGAATAATATTATAAAAATCCCTCATCTCCAACCTACTTACATTACTCTTCTTTTCTTTTCATATTTAATATTTTCTTTTGTTTTTTCTAATTAAAAAAAATATTCTGAAAACATTACCCATAAAGAGTTTATAACTATCATTAAATTATCGAAATCCGTAGAAGTTTACTGGCCTGTCAACAAATCCCTAAAACACTTAACTTGAGAAGTAGTTTAGTAATTTGTCAATGTTTCATACATTTACAGAACAGTGTGATTTACATTTACAAAACAACTTGAAAACACTTACCAAATAACTCCCACCATTACAAAATAAACCTATTCAGGACAATAATACCTTATTTTAGTGCCATGTGCCATTATCGGCGTGAAATGCAAAAGACAACCAGTTTACGATTCAAAAGAATCTTACGAAATTTAATGGAGTCATTGAAAGCAAGTAGGGGTGCTGTTTTAATTTTTTTCAACCCCCAGAGAGTGGTTGATTTGTAAATTCAATCACGTTAAATTAAACACGATGATTTTTATTAAAAACATTATTGAAACCTTAAACATAACCTACAACACTTAATTTGGTTGAATTGATCAAACCGCATTAGTTTTCTTCTGTCTTTTTAACAGTTTTATAAATCATTCGACGTTTAGTCAACAGTGTGACAAATAAATGAAGCAACGTGTAGCAGCATGCGAAAAATCCCCAAATTAACCACTCTCTAGGGGGTAGAAAAATACCAGCCCAGATAAAAAGGTAAGTTATATTTGTTTGAACGTTTTGATACGTTTTTTTACGGTTAAAAAAATGTCATGGAGAGAAGGCAAAATTTATTTATTTTTAAAGCTAATATCTTCAGTTATTATAAATAAAAAAAACAATTATAAATAAACCAATTACAGGTTTTTACAAGTAGCACCTCGATTAAATATAAGCAGTAAACAAAATAATAAAAATAAACAAGAGCCACATTACTAGCAAAATAACCGTCGTACACTATTTTGACCTTATGACATAATTGGCTGGTTTAAATGTCTATTTTATACCGTGTGAAACATTCACCATTTCGCCTATGTTGACTTTCCATCTGTTGATTTTCGTGAAATTTAAGAACTGAAACCTTTTTTAATGTGGATGAGATTAATCTGATTTTTTTTTTTGCCTACCAGGCAACGCCTGAAAACATTTATAAGCCCACAAAAACATACGTCCCTTTAATGCCTTGACTTCCATATTTCCTTATCATAAATGTTTTTTGTTTCTGTTGTTAGGTTTCAATCTTTATAACTCCCTAGGGAGGAAAATCCAGTATTTATCTACAACTATTTGAACACCCTCAAAATATTATTAAATAAATCTTCGTTTAATGATTTCGTTATTGTATTAAAATTAGTGAAAGTTCGCAATAAATATAAATTCCACCTACAATCAGATGAAGCAAGAAAATTATGGAGAAGATTGATAATTCTAAGAACTTTTGGATGAACATTAATAGATAACTTGAGAAGTAAATCACGACAGTACTTTTATAAGATGTATTTATTCATCTTAGTTTATTATACGGAGTAGAAATTTATTTTTTATCACAGCAAAGCCATGAAATTCTATAAAAAAAGCTCCCGTTGTTCATAAAATTAATAATTCGATAATTCAGTCGCTTCAACAAAATAATTAATAAATAAATAATATTTTCGGTGACATTAGTAAATGTTGTAAGGAATGAATGGTATTTTTTTCATGAAAGTAAAAAAATACACATGTATTTCAATATATAGGTACAATAATATATGCATTTTTATTATAAATTAATATAGTAACATAAATTATACATTTCTATTTTTTTCTATTGCAATCTACTTTCACATATTATTTAGTAAATGTTATAACTGCAACTTTCAAAAAAAGAAAAATGAAAATAAATGACTTTTTTTTTGTTTTATGGTCAAATTGGCTCTGCACATTTATCCATTGAACTGGAATGAAAAATACTTTTATTGATTTTTTCCCCTTTTTACCCAAATGGAGCATAGGACACTGCATTGGTTCATTAACTGTAGCGTATCTTTATCATTTTCATTTCGTTTCATTTTATCAAGATACATATTACAAAAAAAAACTTATCCGCAACTCTCTGAGGCCAAGAACAATAAAAGAAAAAAAATCAAAAAGAAGAAGAAAAAGAAGCAAATATTATTATTAACAAACTATTTAAAACAATCTACAATACTTAAAATATACGACCAATATAACAATAGATTTACAGAGGCTGATATTTTTTGGAACAATGTATGTAAATTTAGGTCAAAAATCATAGAAATTTTGAGAGAAGCAGATATTCAACTTTATTATTATGTACATATTTTTGTATTTCGTTTCTTTTACATTTGTTATATTTAACTTAATTAAAATTGTTGTATTAAGTGTAAACATTTTATTTTTTTTCATTTTTTTGGTGTGTGCATGAGTGTCCTGCACTAATAAACAAAGAAATTGTCAATATTTGTGTACATACTGTTTGATTACCCGATGAAATAAATAAAATAAATTATTTAAGAATACCAAAATAAAATTTATAACACTGGGTTAAGACGATTAGTTTAATTCGTCAGGTGCCAGTCAGGGACCATAAAACATTCAAGTGAAAACCTTTTTTTTTCAAATTGTAAATTTGAGTATTTTTTACTGTTTTTTTTTGGCACCATAACATTACAGTATGAGAAAAATCACTTATAATTTATATATTTTCAACGGGAATCGAAACCCGGAACGTCAAGCATCGTAGCCATTACGTTGCTTCAGTTCGTTTTTATCCAACAGACCAAAGCACAAATCTGCAGAAATAGACCTTTAAATTTTTTTGAGAATCAAGTATGAATAAAAACCACAACTCAAGACATATTCGTTTAAAAAACTCCAAAAACAATAACAAAAAAACCATTTGTATTTTATAAATAAAAGCTTTCTCAGAACTCCTGCACAATTAACTAAATTTCATTGAAAATAGCCTGTTGCACAAAAACAAACTAAAGCGACAATTGGGCAACGGAAGCCACTTTAATCAACAAGCTGCATATATTTATTTATCTTATTACTTATTTATTTATTTTATATAGCAAGGCATGCGTCAACCCTTATTGCCATTATACAACGGAAGTCACTAATATTAACATAATCATCATTCCCTTTCTACACCTAATGGAGCATAGGAACTGCATTAGTATACAAATCGCAGCGTACCTTGATAATTTTTGTAGCATTAATGTAAGATTATTAGTCTTACGTTTCAGGTGCCAGTTCAGGGACTATGAAATATTCTAGTGTAAAAACACATTTTAAATAAACATTACATCAATGTTTTGAGTATTTCAAAATGCTTGCAGACTGACTAGATTTCCTTTCTAGGGGGTTATTTTTATAAATATTTGTTGCAGAAGAAAGGGAAAACATTTCATATTTCCAGGTCCTATGACCTGTCACTAGCTGGTTTAAGTGCTAAATTCACAAAAATCAACAGGTGGAAGAGTTGAGGAAATGTGGATGTTAAAAAATAGGCAGAACGGTAAATGTTACACGGTGTGTAAAGTGGCCCCTTAAAAATATTAATTATAATATAAATATTTCATGTCAACTATGTCGAGAATCGAATTCGAGACCTCTTGCATGATAGGCAAATGAGGCTGATATTAACAAGCTGCATACATTTATTTGGGAAAAAACAACAGTTTTAACATATATTACATACAGAAAATAACAATATATATACACTAAAATTGTGAAAACAGTCAATATAAATTTTCCACAGTGATGTTAGTTATTGATTTAGTACATTTTAGGTATCAAAATAAAAGTAATTTGAAAATTTAAAAATTGAGAAATGTTAAGCACTTAAAAGTCGTAAATAAAAAATAAAGTAAAAATACATTTATGTTAATATATAGTGATAAAAATAAATAAAATTTTAATAAAATAAATTTAAAGAATAAGAAAAAAATACGGTTATATAAAAATAATGTAAAAGGTACAAAATGTAATAATGAAGATACAAACATAATTGCTGAAATTGTATAACTATACAGGCGTACTGTCAATAAGGAATCTTCTGTATATTTTATATAGGAGAGATGAAAAATGTCTGCGTGACCGGAGAGAACACTATTAAAATAACGAAATTCTCTAAAAAAAGGTAGTTTTATGTATTTTTTTTAATAGCAAGTAATGCGACATGGTACGATTTCTTGGTAAATAACGTTAAACACTTTTTCTACACAAATAACATCAACCCCGATGATGGAAGCTCTAATGCGATACCATCGGAAGAGTGCGAACAATACACCGCACAAAAACATCTAAACGGAAGTGAGAATCTAAGATATTTTAAGAGAAATGCTTTTTCCACAATTTATTAATAAGATACGATATGCAGGTCAATCATCTCGAACATTTATTAATTAATAATCCACAGTACTATTTGCTTGAAAATACAAAGTTCAGAAGAGAGTTTACGCTGAATTTACAACCACGAAATACTAAAATTACAGGATATACTTCGCAATAAAATATGGGTCGAGATCACCCAGTACTGAAAAGTTTCCATATTTTGAGTACTTGAATTTCATTTAATGCTTTGTTGTCGAAGCGGAAAGTTCTGGTAGGCGAGGATATTGGAAAATGGGAGGAATCGGTTATATTTATAACGGAGTGGGGAAATAAATAAAAGGAGTCGTAAAAATCTTTGAAAACATATTGAACTAAACGTTGCCAAATGGCATAAACATTCAAGTTTATTGGACATATTGTATTTAAAACAAACATGCAGGTGTAAGTAGAAATAATTAAACTTACTCTGTCTTTGTATACGGAAATCGCTTTTTCTAGATACGGACGGCGGGCGGTCATTCCGACATTCGACATGCCCATCTTCAAGTATTCATTGAATTTTATGTCATTCTCAAGTGATCAAATTATAAAAATTCACCGAAATAGCAAATGAGAATTCTCATGCCAATTTTTCACTCCTAAATTCATAATTTTATTGCAAATTTTAATTCTCACGCTAAGGATACATATTTCATGGCGCTAATTGCTAACGGATTCTAACGGGCTTTTCCCTCGTTGGATCTGGGCCTCGATTATGATGGGAAGATAAAGACGTCATACCTTCACCTTGACGGTTTAGTTGAAGATAAATTCGCCCTAGCGATTA